>NC_043014.1:5864419-5879419 GCF_006345805.1 Octopus sinensis
TGTGGTTCAACCCGGCTTTCAATTTGGCCGTAAAGACTAATATAGGTAAGGAATTTTTGAGATTAGTCTCTAAGCATTTTAAGCAGGGTCATAAATTCTATAGAATATTTAATAGAAGAACCCTGAAGGTTAGCTATTCTTGTTGCAGAAATTTCGCCTCTTACATTAGCCAACATAATAGGAAGCTAATTGAGATTAGACATGGTGCCGAGCCCATTAAGAAATGTAATTTCAAAAACGAAAGCTCCTGTCCGTTAGAAGGGAAATGTCTTGTGAAAGGAGTAGTTTATAGAGCCAAGGTGCAAGTGGAAGGCTCATCGGAATACAAGACATACACAGGGGCTTCAGAAAATTCATTTAAAACAAGATTTTATTCTCATAAAAATTCATTTAAATACCCAGAGAATAGGAAGAAAACCAGCCTAGCAAATATGTCTGGGAACTAAAAGAAAAGGAAGCCCCACCTTTCAACGTGACATGGAGCATTCTGGACAGGGCGGCACCATACAGGCATGGAGCTTACAAAAATAATTTCAAGTGCAAGCTTTGTCTATTAGAAAAAATGTACATCTTATTCAAAGACAATAATTCTTTGAATCAAAGAAGTGAGCTAATGAACTTATGTAGGCACGCGGCTAAATTTAAAATGTCGAATATAAATATACCATATGGATAGAGTATATATTTTGTATTTTTGATTTTGATTTTGACTCTTGAAGGATGAGCGCTACGATGGATTTTGTTTTGTTTCAAAACTATGCGGATCTTAATCCGTATAGCAAAGTCTTATGTTTCTACATATATATTAGGAAAAACCTACAAACTTTGTTTTCATGTTATTGTATTGCATAGGATTACCTTGATTATTTATATTACCTTGATTATTTATAAATGACCCAAAATAGGATGCTATATTTTATTTTATATGCCTTTCGTATATATTTTTATTAATGCACCCATTTTTTAAAAGCAGTGTTTTTAAAAAAAGCAATGTTGTCAAAATTAGAATGTTTATATAAGTATGTGCATAGCAAAGCATATATTTGTAAGCATGCGTATCTGTGTATGTGTAAGTGAAAGTATGTTTGTGCTTAAGCACACATATACACAACTGTATGTATATGTATCCATCCAAACTTGTATGTATACTGGTCTATATATGCCAATAATACCGTTACACTGCTTGTATACATAATTTTTATTTTTTATTTTTTCTTATTTCGTTTTTTCCCCACCCCTCCTTTTTCTCTCTCTCCCTTTCTTTCGTTCCCCCTCCTTGCTCAGTATATGAGAATTGCTACATAGATGCGTGCGAGACGGTTTGCGTGAATATATGTATACATGCTTTTATGTGTATATTTAGATTTATATTCATACGTCTGTATATGGATGTATGGCGTTTACGCGCATCCTTTTGTGTATGTTGATAGATATATGTAGATTTTAATATAAATATGTATTGCAGTATTTATAACAGGTTTAATTTCTATGCATTAATTTGCACTGTCTTCATTAACGTCAATAGGTTTTTTCCTCGGATTTTATAATTTTTATAATTTTTATAATTTTTATAAGTTTTTTATATATATATACATATATTTTTGACCTTTTTGTTTATCGCTCGAAGATTGACCGTTTTTTCTAAAGGGCCAATCAAACAAGTCCATTTCTTTTTAAAGGTGTAGCGTTTGTAAGAGTATAGATTGAATTGATATATCAGTTCCATTCTAGCAAAAACTGTCTGATGAACGGCAACGAGAAACTCAGAGTTACAGATTTTGTTAAATTTTCTGCTGCTTAAAATAAAGTATATATATATATAATATATATATATATATATTATATATATATATATATATATATATATATATATATATATATATATATATATATATATATATATATATACATATATACATATACATATATATATTATATATATATATATGTATGTATGTATGTGTATATATATATAAATATATATATCTCTCTCTATGTAAACGGCAGTTTGTCTCTGTGTGTTTCTGTGTGTCTGTTTGGTTGTACCCTCACTCGATACTCGCTGGTGATTTAATTTCTTATTGTTGAGCATCAGTGTTTAGGAAATGGTGCAAGGTGTGAGGGCTACGTGTTCCGGTTATGAGGATGTCAACTAATCTTGTGGTGAGGTCACGAAGATGTATAGACACAGGTAAAAACAAAATAGGTGGTGAGAGGATTACTACTTACATTCCTGTCAAAAATGATGGAACCATCATATATTTCTATGATATTACTTCAAGTGGGGTTTATTGATATTTAAGACAGAACTCAAAATACAGTTAAACGAAATACAATTTTATTTCCACATTTTAGTTTTATGAACTGATCCTTATACAATGTTTATCTAGAATTATTCACTCAGCTTTGCATTGTTCTATAAGCATAATTCTCACATTCTCCGGCGCAGATTTTCTCTCCATTATAATATTTTTCTGTTAACTAGTAGCGCAGAGTATTTAAACAATTTATATAACTTCGATAAAATATTATCAAACAGAATTTAAAATGTCTATATTGTTTTATGTTATTATATTATGTCTTGTAATTGGTTAACATAAGATTTCATAGAGAAGCAAACTCAACCATATTCCCTTCAATATTTACTGCACACAACGCAGGTTAATATGCGACCATAGACATACGGTGGACATGGCAATGAACCACAAATTCCCTTCACAAAATATAATACGGCTCCATTTTCGTTTCTGTAACCTGCTGGATCAGCTTCTGGTGCATAGTCCACACACACATATTCATGCCTGCCCTTCTCAGCATGACCCTCCGTCATCAAATATCCTGAATATTCAGCTGTCCAACCAGCGTAACACTGTGTCATGGCTGGTAACATCATAACAACAGCAGGTTGTTGTGTCAAACAGACAGCGCATGGAACGTTGTGATCTTGAATTGATTCAGCGTTAGCATAAGAAAAGATTGAAATAATGTTGATATTCACTGCCATATATGTGACCCCCATTTGCATCTCCTCCAGCGTAATTGGCCCAAATGGGGTCGTTAGGTAGACATAAGAGATTACTTCCTCCGCCTGTGTCGTTATAAGGTGATCCACCAACCACACCTAGAATTGGTAAGAATAAATCAAATAAATAAAATATTAAGTAAAGTGAAATAAGAAAAACGTGGATTAAAAGAAATCCTTGAAAAGGAACTTTCAATTTTAAATTGGCGATTATAAATAGACACACATACGCGCGCGCGTGCGTGTGTGTGTGTGTGTGTGTGTGTGTGTGAGTGTGTGATTGAGTTTATATGTGTGTGTATATCAGTGTGTGTTTGTGTGACTTTGTGTCTATGTGTGTGCGCGTGTGCGTGCGTCTATGTGTTTGAACATTCACTATGTTTACGTGTGTAGGTTTTGTGTATACAAACTAGTATCGATGCGATTGTAAGCTGTGTTGCTGAATGAATGTTTGTGTATGAGTTAAGAACTCTACGTGTCTATGATTTATATGTATATATGTTGTAGGTGTACGCCAACGGGTTTGTGTAGGTAATATTTATGAATATGTCTAGATACATGGCTGTAGATGGTTGTGTGCAGATGTCAAAAGAGTGCGAAGGGAAGGCCGTTACGTCACGCATTTCCTCTAAAATGGAAAAGACGATTTTGTTCAAATTTTAACGGAGATAAAATAGAAGAACGATACAAGGAATTTTTAACCAATATAAAATGGAAGAACACGGTGAGGTGCAGAGTATTGACAGTCGATGGGTAGTTAAAAGTTATTTAACAGAACATCATGCACAGCGTAGCTAAAACTCTCGGCTAGTCGTGGACAGGTCACGTGAAGATACACGTTAGGGTCACGTTGGCTTTATTTGCTGCATCACTGGGGTAATTTTACGTCTGAAGGAAAGTGAGTGGAGAAAGGATTGTAAGGTTCAGTTTAGGCTGAATGGGGAAAACTTTAAAGAAACCGTTAAGGGTTCAGTTGTAGACAGGTAAAAATCTGTTCCATCGTATTTTAAAGCAAAAACAACTCACGTTTAAAAAAAGAAATGTTGAAGGGGAAGAAGTGGAAAATAGTGTCTTCTGCCTTACCACGAGGCACTAGCGTGATTAAGTAGTGGAATAGTGCGTAGTTAATGCATACAGTCCTTAGGTAACTATATTCTTTGGTTGGTACTTTCGATGATATCCTGTTCGTGTGATCATTCTTGACGGCATTTATACTTCGGCTATGAGCAAATAAATTCAACGGAGAAAGTAGTTTTGTGTAATCTCAAGAGAATCTATAATCGCCGTTTAAAACGTGATATACTATAATAGGAAAAACGTTTGTGTAGATCAGAAAGAAGGAGGGAGAGGGAGAGAGGAAGAGAAAGAGAGAGAGATAGAAAGAAAGAAATAGAGTGAGAGATTAGAAACAGAATATACTAACCATCGTATTACAGACTGGAATTACGTGGACATTTTGTTCTACCCCACCGGGTATACAGGGATCCAGGACCGGGTCCTGTGAAATTGCGAAGGAAACAATGTAGTTTAAAAGAAAATAATTGGTGAACCATGTGGGAGAGAATTTCTTGGCTGGGAATTAATGAATTGGGGAGACAATGATTAGAAGGAAGGAAGGAAGGAAGGAAGGAAGAGAGGGAGGGAGGAAGGAAAGAAGGAAGGAGGAGAGGATGGAATGAAGGAAGGAGGGAAGGGGAGGAAGTAAGGAAAGAAGGAAGGAGGGAAGGAAGGAAGGAAAGTGTGGAATGAAGGAAGGAAGGAAGAAAGGAAGGAAGAGAGGGAGGGAGGAAGGAAAGAAGGAAGGAGGGGAGGAAGGAAGGAAGGAAGGAAGGAAGGAAGGAAGGAAGGGTAGATGGGAACTTGATAGAGGATTTAAAGCGTTTAGAAAGAAAGAAAGAAAGAAAGAAAGAAAGAAAGAAAGAAAGAAAGAAAGAAAGAAAGAAAAAAGGAAGATAGAATGAATGAAAGAAAGAAAGAAAGAATGAATGAAAGAAAGAAACAAACAAACAAACAAAGGGTTTGAAAATTCTTTTTCCTATGAACGTAAAGCTGATTCCGAGAAATATTCCCCACTCCTAGGGGTGAATGTATACCTTTAGTTACTGGTAAAGATTTGCATGATTCATCACTAATTCACTTCTCAGCCGAATTGAATGCGGTTTTTTAGCAATGATGATCGAGTCTTGAGCTAAATTTTTTAAGATAAATTAATTCAAGGTTGGAGCATCAAATAAAAGGCAAACCAAAAATTAAATAAAAGGCTAGAAAATCTTAATAACAATTGCTTCCCTCTGGAATGGCACTCAAAGACAGGTGCATGATTTCTCTACAACCACCAGACTCGCAGAATTACTGAGCAACAACAATATGTGGATGGTTTTATTGATTCTGTTTCTTACTACAACATAGGGTAAACCCTACAATTTCTTATTGCTTACACTAACATTAGATCTGAACTGAAAATATATCTTACATACTTTTTTCCAGATTATAGTCTTAGATGTACACAAAATTGCTTTTATTTATTGACGTGGTCCTGCATATAAACTCATATAAACATAGTTAATATCATAGCATAAGAGGATTACATTTTCAAATTCATTGAGGCATCCAACTTAAAGTTGTGTATTTCGTTGAGCAGATTGTGTAAGAAATGAAAAACAAAAAAATTGGAAGCCAATAGGTGAGGAGACACATTTATATGAATTTAGCTAAAAGAGATTGAAACAGAATATTTTATAATATTTAATCCGGCCCCGGACATTTCTTTTACGTTTTTATCTTGCACGATATAAAATTAGTTCTTACTTGGCGTGTGAACAGCTTTGTCATCCAGAGATTTCTTGAAAAGGAAACGGTTCTGTGAAAAAATTGAAATAACATCATAGAAATAGATTTTCAGAAAATTCATCAATGTTTAGAATTTAAAGCTAAGCAATACAATAATGGCACTTTTGGACAGCTTCTTTTGAAGATGTGGGAGACAACTTCATTGTTAATTCCACCAAATTTTCATCGTTGTGTTACATCTTGGTGGCTTACCGCTTTCTTACCTCCTCTGTGCATCGGGTAGTCCTTTATTTCATGCTTTTATATGGCAAAAACGAACCCATCACAATGAGAGTTAATTAAGCCTAACGAACGAAAACACGCACGGAGAATGTTGCAAATGCATTTAGAAAAACTAATCTTCCAGTTTGTAAGTCTACAAACAGGTGGGTAGATATCTCAGACCCGATTCATTTCGCTTTCTACGAAACCTACTTTTAAAAATATATTTACCTTTCTGTGTACCTTTATTCAGTTGAAGCCCCGCGACTTCCAAACAAAATATGGCGAACAAACATAAATTGAAAATTCTTAAAGTATTTGCACCATTCTTCGTGCGTGTTTACATATATTGAGAGATACGTGGTGTTGGAATTTCATTCGTCTTTCAATCAAATAGTTACTTACTAACGCTGACTTTTTATATATATTTTCACATTTCGATTATGTTCGTTGGCCATTTTATCATTATTTTTTAAAGATAATGATAACTTATTTGAATTTTGAATATATACTTGCTCGCTAATGTTCGTTCGGATGTGACGGTGCCTTCAGCTGAACAAACGAGCACGGAAAGTTAAATACATTTTAAAAAATAGTTTACGTAGTTAGACTTGCTGATGAGCTTTGGGTGCCAATTCAACACAGAAAGCAAAATCAATTGATACTGGGATATCTACCCTTCTACTTGTACAGTTACAAACTGGAACAACCGTTTTCCCAAATGTATTTTGCTACATTCTTCGTGTATGTTGACGTATAGTGAGAGATACATGGTTTTGGAGACTTTTATTTTTCTTTCAATGGAAAAGATATTTATTTTCACGGAAAAAGACCTGCGCGGAATTCAGCGGTCCAACAAGCCGATATATATGCTTTTCTGTGTATCTTTCCGCATGTGAATGCGTGTTTGTCCGTTTATGTAAGTCTGCCTTATAGGGATAGATGCATATATTTATATACGCTAAAATATTTAAACGTGTTTTAGTGCTTCAGGTTTTAAACTCACGAACAAAGGGTTGTACGTTCGATTCAAGCGTTGTGTTCTTGAGCAAAACTATTTACATTGCACTGCAAATATATCGACAACTGATCGTATGGCACATTTCTGGACCTGTTCGTTAATTTGACGGAGGGAGTTCTGGAAACAAATCATCCCAGGAATTCTTCGGCAATTAAGCACGAAAACGTCATCCGAAGAAACAGACCATAGTCTATGTATCTATATTTCTGTGCGTCTCTGTGTGTGTATGCGTGTGTCATTGTGTCTGTGTGTCTGTATGGGTACATCTATATATGTATGTATGTATATATGTATGTAAGTATGTATGTATGTATATATGTATGTATGTATATATGTATGTATGTATGTATGTATGTATGTATGTATGTATGTATGTATGGATGGATGGATGGATAGATGGATGGATGGATGGAAGTATGTATGTATGTATGTATGTATGGATGTATGTATGTATGGTGCATCATCATGGACGCAGCTCCGAGCTGAATCTAGAGAGGAAAAATACATCCAGAAATAAATACACACACACATATATGTGTGCGTGTGTGTGTGTGTGTGTGTGTACGCACATTCCAATATATACATGAAGCGATACATTCATACATGTCCCTTTATGTATGCACACGAAAGCGGCAGACGTACATATATAAGGCCTTTTTATGTAAAATATTTCAGCAAGAAATGTCAATCTCTATCTTACAACATGGAACACAATTCATTATTGACTTGTTAACTAACTTACATTTTTGTAATCCGATGTCTTTGCTACGTATAGTAATTGACAAATTCATTGCTTTCTATTTTGCAACACTATCTATCGCACAACCTTTCTGGGGGCTTTTATAATTGTCATCTACAATACTGAATATTTCAAGATAATGATCAAATTCCGCTTAGTCGCGCCTTGTCTTTATCCTTTCAAGGTCCATGAATTCAGAACCTGTTCATCACTGGCCTGTAAGGAATCGAACTACAACTTCCTGACATTTATGACCCCGGGCCAAAATTTCGAGCAAAATATATAACGTGAATGAAACTTTCAAATCAGTTGATCTTTCTATGTATCTATCTATCTATCTATCTATCTATCTATCTATCTATCTATCTATCTATCTATCTATCTATCTATCCATCTATCTATCTATCTATCTATCTATCTATCTATCTATCTATCTATCTATCTATCTATCAAACTCTCAGTCAGTCTGTCTAGCTATCTACCAATATATCTATTTATCAAACGATCGATATTTCTATCTATCTCTCTAAACACATTAAAAATTATCCAACCATTAATATGTTAGTAGATATATATTCGAGACATAATTATCTCTCTCTATATAAACGGCAGTTTGTCTGTGTGTCTTTCTGTGTGTCTGTTTAGTTGTACCCTCACTCTGACCACTGCTTTCAACCGATTCTGATGAAACTTGACACACACATAGCCCAATGTCATAATTCAAAACTAACGCAGCGAAAATTTTGAAAAGTTTCCCCAGTTCTGAAAAAAAGTGATAAATTCGACATGGGGTCGAGAATCAGAAACACAAACCACAGACTGTCTAGGGGACGCAACTCGGCCTTTTTAACTCTGACCTACCAATCCACTTCAGGCGTTCTCAGATTCCTGTTAAACTCTGCTTCGCAAATTCCATCAATAAATCCCAAGGCCAAACGCTACAAGTCGCTGGGTTACAGTTGGGCGAACAGTGCTTCGCCCACGGTCAACTCTACGTGGGCTGTTCACGCGTTGGGAGGCGCAATGATGTTTTCATGTTTTCGCCCAAAGGGACAGCTAGGAACATCGTATACACAGAAGTATTCGAGTGAAGACAAGACATTGCAACCTACAAAATCGATAAACTCGGCATGGGGTCGAGAATCTAAGCTTTTTATATGCAACACATTATCTATGGTAGTTTTCGCAACTTGCAATCGATTTTCACAAAACTCATGGGGAAGCTTAATGTTACCCTAAGAAACTCAATTCTGACGTTAGTTTTCCATGCAATACCTTACCATCAGAAACAATCGATAAAATCATGCCATTTTGGGAAATCGCTTTCAAATTCAAGATGACATATTTTCGACAATATCTTTCACAAATTGGCAGGAATTTTTTTTTTTTATTCACAGCGAGCATCATGTCTGCTCCAAGGAGCTATATAGCCCTTTTTATTCCAATAGGATACATTATTGGAAAAAATCGGTTAATTAAATCATATGTGGCACACATAGCAAACCGATTTGTGTATTAAACACAAACCAGACTGTCTAGGGGACGCAACTCGACCTTTTTAGCTATCGATAATTCGATCCAACCAATTCCTACCAGGAAGAAATTACATTCGAGACTTCACCCCCAACACCGCCACTTCTGCTAATAGCTGCTGCAGCCGCAAGTTATTCGAATACTTTTTTTGTTTACACTTTCTTTATAACTACCACCCCAAACGTTTTACCTTAAATTTTTGACGTACCCTAAGGGTCCTCGGACGCTACTTGCAAACTCTTGGTTTATTATAAACCGCTTTTGTCGTGTGCATCAAAAAACCTTTTCCATTCGTTTGTTCAGTTTGGTCACTTTTGACTTTTTCGTTGTTGTCACTCACATTGCTGCTCGCTTTTTTGCCGTTTTTATACATTTTTATACATTTTGGGATACTTACCCCACGAGCTCCTTTTTATTACACCTTTACCAAACACATTGCTATCCACCAAAATACTTACCCCACGTGTTCTTTTTATTACACCTTTGCCAAACACATTGCTATCCACCAAAATGCCACCCAAGAAGAGAAGGACCCTCCTCAGCCCTCGGACGGCCAAGGCATCGGCTGCTAGGGCTAGAAGGGCACGCGAGACCCACGAGGAAACCGCCTTGCGCCTCTCGCAAAAAGCTTCCCGTTCTGCCGCTGCTCAGGCATCTGAAACTACTAGCGACCGTTCTACCCGACTTGCAAGGGTCGCAGCGTACAGATCTTCCCTCCGCTCGAGGTTGACGAAAGAGCAACAGTCCAGCCAAAACATGCGGGCTTCTTCCTGTGCTTCCATCCGCAACTCTCGAGAACCCCGAACAAAGGGCCATTCGGAATGCGGCTAACGCCACTAGCACCGCCAGGACACGATCTGTCGAAACCTCACAGCCGAGGAGAACTCGCCAAGCTGCTAACGCCGCAAACACAGCCATGGCTCGATCTGCCGAAACTCCACACCAACGAACTATTCGGACATCCAGAAATGCCATTAACACTGCTTCTGCTAGGGCTTCAGAGGGTGCTGAGGCGAGAGCTGAAAGGCTTTCAAGGGATGCCACTGCTACCGCTGTCGCACGTGCATCTGAATCTGCTGAGGCACGGTGCACTCGACTTGAGAGTATCAACAAACGTCGGGATATCATTCGTGGTGTACGTACCCCTGCCGCCGCTTTCTGGTTTTCACTAGCATTCAACTACGACGCCACAATTAACTTCTCCTTGCGTGACGACATCAAGATAGGGTCAATGACAATTGTATGCCAGTTTTGCAAAGCCAAGAAATGGCACGGAGAGCCACCTGGTTTGTGCTGCTCTGGTGGCAAAGTGGACCTGCCACCCCTACGGGAACAACCTCAACCACTGAAGGATCTCGCGGCGGGTTTAACCCCCGAATCTTCACAATTCCTTGAAATAATTCGAAAGTACAACTGCTCATTCCAAATGACCTCTTTCGGGGCCAAAATTTCTCCGAGAGAAGGCTGGATGCCTACTTTCAAAGTGCAGGGACAGGTCTACCATCTTATTGGGTCACTTCTGCCAGACGAGATTCAGCAGTCTTCTTTCCTCCAAATATACTTCATTGCCGACTACAACCAGCAGGTTGATGCACGCCTTGGAATAATACCGGGTACAAGCTATGTTCCCCGCAAAGACATTCTTCTCCGTCACCAAACCATGCTTCATGATATCAACAGCTACGTCTGCAGCTTCAGATATGCCTTGGACAGTGCTCCATCTCCAAACTTCACCGTTGTCATTGACGCTGATAAACGACCCCACGGGGAGCACGAACGCCGTTTCAACGCACCTGCGTGCAACGAAATTGCCGCAGTCATACACGGAGAGCAACACAACAGCCGTGACATAATCATCTCCTCCCGTGGTAACAGCCTACACAGGATCAGCGAGACTCACATATCTTATGACGCGCTTCAGTATCCATTGCTTTTCCCTTATGGGGAAAACGGCTACTACTTCGGAATTCCTTTACGGCAGCCCTCCAATCAAACTACTGCGGCATCAAAGACGGTTTCCTGCAGGGCGTTCTACTCATATCGGTTCATGGTCAGGGAGGGTGAGTTCAGCTTATTGCCCCGTTGTCGTCAGCTATTCAACCAGTTCGCCGTCGACATGGCCGCCAAAATGGAATCGGAAAGGCTGCTATACATTAAACTTAATCAGACCAAACTTCGCTCCAACTCCTACATTCATCTCCGTGACGGCTTGCAACAAGAAAATGACCCTCGCAACATCGGCAAGCCATGCATTCTACCCTCCACCTTCACGTGAGGACCGCGATATATGCGTGAAAGGACCCAAGACGCCTTGACCTACGTGCGCATTTACGGCCGGCCGGACCTCTTTATCACCTACACGTGCAATCCCTCCCGGGTCAATCTCACACCCATCGACACGACATCGTTGCTAGGGTTTTCCGTCTGAATTTGGGCAAAATGAAGGATTTGATAGTTAAGGGTCAGATTTTCGGGCATGTCAGGTGCCACATGTTTTCGGTCGAGTGGCAAAAGAGGGGCTTGCCACATGCTCACATCTTAATTTGGCTAACTCATAAAATCGAGACTAATGACATTGACAAATTCATTTCCGCCGAGATTCCTGACCCCGATGAGGACCCCGAACTGTACGAAATTGTCCGCACTACCATGGTACATGGGCCCTGTGGGTTACATTTGGGCGAACAGTGCTTCGCCCACGGTCAACTCTACGTGGGCTGTTCACGCGTTGAGAGGCGCAATGATGTTTTCATGTTTTCTCCCAAAGGGACAGCTAGGAACATCGTATACACAGAAGTATTCGAGTGAAGACAGGACATTGCAACCTACACATGCACCTTCGTTCCCTGGAGGGAAAGGACTACATTGGGATTAGTCGTTGCCTACTAGGGGCTCTTACATACCCGGGCAACGCCGGGCTATGCTGCTAGTATATATATATGTGTGTATATATATGTATATATATATATATATATATATATATATATACACACACATATATATATATATATATATATATATATGTATGTATATATATATATAATATATATATGTATGTATGTATACATATATATATTTATATATATATATATATATATATATATATATATATATATGCATATTTATATATATATATTTATATATATATATTCATATATATATATATATATATGTATGTGTGTATGTTTGTATGTATGCATCTATATATATGTATATATATATATATATATATATGTGTGTGTGTGTGTGTGTGTGTTTGTTTGTATGTATGTACGTATGTATGTATGTATGTATGTATGTATGTATGTATGTATGTATGTATGTATGTATGTGTAAGTGTATATGACACGACTCCTTTACCTCAACCGGTCCAGCTCTCTGTAATATTATATAGCAGAATATATTAAACCGAAAACAGATTCCATAAAATTCAAAATTTCTAAGGACAAATTTGTCCCCCTGAAAACTCTTCGACCAACCTATATACACCCGTAAATCAGATTCTAAACTGCTTCACCAGTTGGTGCTATTAAGTTATACATAGCCTGGGCCTATACTGGCTGAAATATATAACAATTGCGTGTGTATATGTTATATGTACACACATATAATTCCTAGCTGTCGTTCAGTCGGTCAGGGTCCGATTGCCGGCATGGGAACGATTTATGTGGGTGCAGGCCTGGGCTGCACGGGAAGAAGCTTCTGTTCTAAATGGAAGTCTTCTACTATAGTCGCAGACCAACCAATGTCATCTGAGTAGATTTGGCAAACGGATGCTGAAACAATGCGTTCATAGTTAGATAGATAGATAGATAGATAGATAGATAGATACATACATACATACATACATACATACATACATACATACATACATACATACATACATACATACATACATAGAAAGAGATTGAGAGAGAGAGAGAGAGAAAGAGAGATGAATGGATACATAGATAGATGGATAGATAGATAAGTAGATAGATTGATTTCAAATTTACAGAAAACAAAAGACTAGGACAGGTGTAGAAACCACAAGCAAGTCCATTAATTTCAACGCTCGGGTAGAATGGAAGAGTTTTTTGTCTTTCGACCGCACGCTCTTCCACAGAAAGGATTAAGAGGATAAAAAGGATTAAGAGGATAAAAAGAGAGAGAGAAGGAAAAGGACCGGAGAGAGAAAAAGGAATGTGTAGAGATAATGTGTGTTTGTTTGTGTGTGTATGTGTATGTATGAATATATATATATATATATATATAGATACATAGATACATATATACATATATAGATATGATGATAAATCTCAGAGCGAGTTAGAAACAGTAGCGATAACACAACGTGATGCATATATGCCATTTGAATATGGCTAACCCAAAAGGGTGGATGCTACTGTAGTTTGTAGCCCCAAGAAGACACCTCCTCCCGCTGGCTATAGACACACTATCGGTGTCCTGTCAGTATTTGTGAAGGGGAGGAGACGGGGAGGATGACTCCCCTTCACAAATACTGACAGGACACAGATAGTGTGTCTATACCTAGCGGGAGGAGGTGTCTTCTTGGGGCTACAAACTACAGTAGCATCCACCCTTTTGGGTTAGCCATGTTCAAATGGCATATATGCATCACGTTATATAGATATGTAATATATATATATATACACAAACACACACACACACACACACATATATATTATATATATATATATATATATATATATATATATAATATATATATATAATATATATATAAACCATACATATATACGTGTGTCTATATATGTATGGATGGATAGATGGATTAATGGATGGATGGATGGATGGATGGATATACGTATACATTTCTTGCATCTAAAATATAGAAACTTCAGGTGTCCTGTACTTACTGCGGTTGATTTCTCTTCTATCTTTCTGGTCCTTGCATCGAAATGAAGAATCGCGATGGTCAACACGAGAAACAGTCCAAAAGTTATGAAAGAAGAAACGGAAAACCGCTGCGAAATGATCCGCCACACCTTAGCGATTTCCATTGCGGTTTTCGGTCGTCCGTGCAGCCTGTTATTTCGTTTTGGTTTAATGATAAATCTGAAGTTGATGTAAGCTGGAGTTTATAAGTGTGAGCTTCTCGCTTTGGGATCGTAACTGAAAATTGTTGACGTGTGATTCTCAATCAATGATATTGTTCACCCTCCACAACCCAACCCCGCCGAAAATCTAATCGTAAATTCAGGAACCAATCAGATTGATATTACAATAATTGTGGGTGTCACCTTTTAAATGACACCTTTTCTGATTGGATGGAGATGATCCACGATTAACACAGAACAGTCAGCAGAATATGTACCGGATGCAGTTTATGTACATATATATAGGTGTGAGTGTGTGTGCATGTGTGTGTGTGTTTGTGTATGTGTCTCTGTGTGTGTGTTTGTGTATGTGTGTGTGTGTGTGTGTGTGTGTGTGGTGTGTGTGTGTGTGTGTGTGTATGTGTTTCTGTGTGTGTCTGTGTATGTGTGTGTATCAGGTCATCCCATAAGTTCTGTCCGATTTTTCTCTTTTAAATCGAATGAAATTTAATATTTTAGAATGTCTAATGGAATTAAAAATGATATTTATGCATTTGTATATTTACTAAATAAATAT
>NC_043014.1:5884419-5889419 GCF_006345805.1 Octopus sinensis
ATGGATGGATGGATGGATGGATGGATGGATGGATGTATGGATGGATATACGTATACATTTCTTGCATCTAAAATATAGAAACTTCAGGTGTCCTGTACTTACTGCGGTTGATTTCTCTTCTATCTTTCTGGTCCTTGCATCGAAATGAAGAATCGTGATGGTCAACACGAGACACAGTCCAAAAGTTATGAAAGAAGAAACGGAAAACCGCTGCGAAATGATCCGCCCCACCTTAGCGATTTCCATTGCTGTGGCCGTCGTCCGTGCAGCCTGTTATTTCGTTTTGGTTTAATGATAAATCTGAAGTTGGTGTAAGCTGGAGATTATAAGTGTGAGCTTCTCGCCTTGGGATCGTAACTGAAAATTGTTGACGTGTGATTCTCGCTTTATGATATTGTTCACCCCCCACAACCCAACCCCGCCAAAAATCTAATCGTAAATTCAGGAACCAATCAGATTGATATTACAATAATTGTGGGTGTCACCTTTTAAATGACACCTTTTCTGATTGGATGGGGATGATCCACGATTATCACAGAACAGTCAGCAGAATATTTTACTGACTTCAGCAAAAATTTGTAAACTGAAAACAAATGCCTATTTGTTGGAGAATTCTTATTTGTTTTTTTCTTAATGTTTACTTCTTTATTTTTGCGAAACTGCTGTAATATTCATGTAGGGGACTACATTGTCCGTTCAACATCTGTACAGACTATAACTGCAAAGCTTTATTTAATGCAGTCTAGTGTTTTTATTGGTTAGTTCATAACAAACATGATGTTAAAGATTATTCGATTTTATTTACACTGAATCTTATTAAAATATTTCTGCTGACGATAAATTTATGATAATCAAAATGTCTTTTCTGTGTGTGCGCGCGCGTGTGTCAGTGATAGCGTTTGTGTGTGTGTAGTATCATACAGTTGTAGAATTCATTAGAATGTATGCATTCCAGCATGCAGGACGCCGAGAACGGCCGGGTGGGGGCTTCAGTATACATTAGTCATCGTCGGTATTCACTAGTATTTCAATTTCTAACCTGTAGCGAGTGACACAGCCTGAAAGGCTTGCAGGAAATCAGCAACAAACCAAATGGAAAACATTGTAGTAGGCAGGAGGCCGCCCTTTTTAACACCAGATTCAACTGCGACGGATTTTACTAGCTTATCTTTGACGGTTCTGGGAATATTCGCCGTAAACACTTAAACTTCAGGAAAACTCGTCTCAGGAATTATCACCGTAGGAAACTTGGCCCAGAGATAATTTCACCCTGTAGATAGTTTCGAAGATATGACAGGCAACCTAATTTAGAAAAAATTGCAGCAATGAAAAAAATTGCTTATTTAAACATGTGTGTTTTTCGTAATTCTGTTTTAGACTTAACTGTTTTTGTTTCCGTAAAGTATATCGCTATCTCGATATGGCTAACCACAAAGGGTGGGTGTTACTGTAGCTTTTAGCTCCAGGAGATCATCGTCTCCAGCTGGCTTTAGGCACACTATGACCTGCCTTTGCAAATACCATAAGGGTACAGATAGTGTGCCTAAAGCCAGCTGGAGACGATGATCTCCTGGGGCTAAAAGCTACAGTAACACCCACCCTTTGTGGTGGTTAGCCATATTGAGATGGCTATTATACTTTACGTTGTCGATCGGTTACTGTTTACATCTCGTTCACAGATTTATTATTGCTTGTTTTTGTTTTGTTCTTTGTAAATTTTATCATATTTATATTGAATTACTTTTATTTAAGCATAATTTTTTTTTAATGAAAACATTATCATCTATTAGATTGCTTTATTTTGCCCCACCCCCAGTAGAATAGCCATGCTCTTCCCTGCACTCTTTATCTTTGCCCAAAAGTACCCAGGAAGGAGGAAAGTTGCAGGTTTGTGGTGGATCGCTTTTGTGAGTCATTTGATTTTGTTTCAATCATTGATATATTTTGGTAAGGAACAAAAGCCTTGTATAAATGAATGGGTCTTTATTATTAAAAGCATTAACATGTCTTTTTTCAGGGTCAAACATTAGAAAGTAAACAAAAAGTTATAAATTTATTTCAAAATATATGAAACTCTAAATGTTGACCGCGTATAAGTAAGGAAATACGTCGAGTATTTAATAGTATTAAACAAATAAATAGACGGTTGTGCTCATCTAAACTATCATATCGCAGAAATATTGATTGAAACAGGACGCACTCTGTGCTACTCAAACGTAGCTACGATTCTCAGTCCGAATTTTCCAAAAGGTTTATTGGGTTAAGCACACACACATGTATACCTTTAAAGTTGATTCTTATTATAAATGTCTAAATACATGCATTTTCTTAATGGCAAGCTTATGGCACTCAATTACTTGCATGAAAGACGTTGTGTCTCCCAAATATCCATCTTCTTCTCTTTAATCTAAGGAATATTCAACACTAACACATAGTGATGTTTCTTATTGGATGTGGTGTAACAGTCTCAACATATCACACAGTTTACACAGAGTAACTTTGCTTAGCCTCATTATGTTTCTACGTCCTTTTGCTGTCTTTACTCTGCTTTCTATGTATGTGGTAAGTGTTGTAAAGCAAATCTTTGCTCCAATTTACCCTTTTTCTGCTTTTGAGTGAGAGAATTATTCGTATTCGATACTCGCTGGTGATTCCATTCCTGATTGTTGTGCATCAGTGTTTAGGAAATGGTGCAAGGTGTGAGGGTTACGTGTTCCGGTTATGAGGATGTCAACTAATCTTGTGGCGGGGTCACGAGTTTGTATAGATACAGATAAAAATAAAATAGGTGACGAGAGGATTACTACTTACATTCCTGTGAAAAATGATGGAACCATCTTATATTTCTATGATATTACTTCAAGTGGGGTTTATTGATATTTAAGACAGAACGCAAAATACAGTTAAACGAAATACAATTTTATTTCCACATTTTAGTTTTATGAACTGATCCTTATACAATGTTTATCTAGAATTATTCACTCAGCTTTGCATTGTTCTATTAGCATAATTCTCACATTCTCTGGCGCCGATTTTCTCTCCATTATAATATTTTTCTGTTAACTAGTAGCGCAGAGTATTCTAACGATTTATATAACTTCGATAAAATATTATCAAACAGAATTTAAAATGTCTATATTGTTTTATGGTATTATATTATGTCTTGTAATTGGTTAACATAAGTTTTCATAGAGAAGCAAATTCAATTATATTCCCTTCAATATTTACTGCACACAACGCAGGTTAATATGCGACCATAGACATACGGTGGACATGGCAATGAACCACAAATTCCCTTCACAAAATATAATAACGCTCCATTTTCGTTTCTGTAACCTGCTGGATCAGCTTCTGGTGCATAGTCCACACACACATATTCATGCCTGCCCTTCTCAGCATGACCCTCGGTCATCAAATATCCTGAATATTCAGCTGTCCAACCAGCGTAACACTTTGTCCTGGCTGGTAACATCATAACAACAGCAGGTTGTCGTGTCAAACAGACAGCGCATGGAACGTTGTGATCTTGAATTGATTCAGAGTTAGCATAAGAAAAGATTTTTTTCTCATTGGAATATAGTTGATATTCACTGCCATATATGTGACCCCCATTTGCATCTCCTCGAGTGTAATTGGCCCAAATGGGGTCGTTAGGTAGACATAAGAGATTACTTCCGCCGCCTGTTTCGTTAAAAGGTGATCCACCAACCACACCTAGAAATGGTAAGAATAAATCAAATAAAGAAAATATTAAGTAAAGTGAAATAAGAAAAACGCGGATTAAAAGAAATCCTTGAAAAGGAATTTTTAATTGGTGATTATAAATAGACACACATACGTGTGTGTGTGTGTGTGTGTTGGCGCGCCCGCGTGTCTGTGTGTGTCTGTGTCCGTGGTTAAGTATAAGTGTGTGTGTGTGTCTTTGTGTCTATGTGTGTAATCTATGTGTGTAATCTCAAGAGAATCTATAATCGCCGTTTAAAACGTGTTATACTATAATAGGACAAACGTTTGTGTAGATCAGAAAGAAGGAGGGAGAGGGAGAGAGGAAGAGAAAGGGAGAGAGTGAGAAAGAAAGAAATAGAGAGAGAGATTAGAAACAAAATATACTAACCATCATATACCAGTCTGGAATTACGTGCACATTTTGTTCTACCCCACCGGGTATACAGGGATCCAGGACCGGGTCCTGCGAAATTGCGAAGGAAACAATTTAGTTTAAAAGAAAATAATTGGTGAACCATGTGGGAGAGAATTTCTTGGCTAGGAATTAATGAATTGGGGAGACAATGATTAGAAGATAGGAAGGAAGGAAGGAAGGAAGGAAGGAAGGAAGGAAGGAAGGATGGAAGGAAGGAAGGAAGGAAGGAAGGAAGGAAGGAAGGAAGGAAGGAAGGAAGGAAGGAAGGAAGGAAGAAGGACGGAAGGAAGGAAGGAGGAATGAAGGAAGGAAGGAAGGAAGGAAGGAAGGAAGGAAGGAAAGAGGGAAGGAAGGAAGGAAGAAGGAAGGAAGGAAGGAAGGAAGGAAAGAAAGAAGGAAGTAAGGAAGGGTGAGAGGGAAGGAAGGAGGGATGGAAGGAAAGAAGGAACGAAGAAACAAAGAAACAAAGAAAGAAAGAAGGAAAGAAAAAAGGTAGAAAAAAGAAAGAAAGAAAGAAAGACAGTAAGGCAGATAGAAAGAAAGGAAGGGAGGAAGGAAGGAAAGAAGGAAGGAATGAAAGGAGGAATGAACGACGGAAGGAAGGAAAGAGGGGTTGGAGGAAGAAAGGAACGAACGAACGAAGGTTATGTAGGACAGAGGATTTAATGAGTTAAGAAAGAAAGAAAGAAAGAAAGAAAGAAAGAAGTAAGGAAAAAAACAAACAAACAAACAAACAAAGGGTTTGAAAATTCTTTCTCCTCTGAACGCAAAGCTGATTCCGAGAAATAGACCCCCACGCCTGGGGGTGAATGTATACTTTTAGTTACTGGTAAAGATTTGCATGATTCATCACTAATTC
>NC_043014.1:5894419-5909419 GCF_006345805.1 Octopus sinensis
ATATGTATATGTATGCGCGCATGTGTGTGCGTGTGTATATATGTATATGTACATGTATTTTGTCCGTGTGTATATATATAGATATTCTGCTGTGTGTGTATGTGTATATATGCGCATGTGTGTGTGTGTATGCGTGTATCTGTGTATGTTTACACATGAGTACGTATGTATGCTTATATGCTTGTAGCTGGGTATGCGTGCGTATATGTGCGCGTGTATATGGGTGTATGTATCCATGCGGGTACGTATGTACAAGATGACCACTTAATACGTTACGAAGAACTAGATAAGCTGCTCAACAACTCTGATTTACAATACACTAAGTCCCAAGACGCCCCTGTTGATTTATGACACCCAAGACTTCTACAACCAGAATTTGTCATTTTCCTGACCACCATGTTTGGTCCGTAACTACTATATATCCCTTATCCTTATATTCGTTTGCAACTTTTTTTATTATTTTTATTTCTATTTTTATTTCTATTTTTATTTTTATAACTTTATACCTTTATATTCATTTATATTTTTTTATATTTTTTATATCTTTTTATATCTCTTTATATCTTTATACTCTACATTTTTATATTTTTCTATACTTACACTTTTTATATTTTTTTTTTTATCCTTCGTCCTGAATCCTCGCCCCTCCATCTTTATCTCTATTCACTCTTATTACCAGGTTCCTTCACGTCTGTCTGCATTTATATATTTATATATGTATATATTTATTTATTAATTTATTTACATTACTTCAACATCCAAACTTCCTCATTCTACATTGAGAGAAGAACGAGATGGACGCTTCATTTCTATGCTGTTGCCGCATTATGTCGTACGCGAATGGGAGGATTTGCATCCCCAACCAAGAATTTTTGATGTAACACATGCCCTTGTGGAAGTTGTTGTGCGCGGCTGAGGAAGGCCACAGACATACATTATGCATTGTTATAAATCCGTCTAATAAAGGCCCGAAACATATGTACCGCTGAATCCTTGGCATCATGTTTTTATTTTGATTAATCTACTCCACCACCTACACCACCAAACGGTATATACAGGTGCTTACAATTATCAAGTACTCACCCCGAATTTCTATATATATATATATATATATATATATATATATATATATATATATATATATATATGCTTATATTTATCGATAGTTCTAACTATCTATCTCTCTAAACAGTACAAAGCATTGATCATAAATAGTCAGTAGATATATATACGAGACATAATTTATTGTATACATATGTATGTATATGTATATATATATATATATATATATATATATATACATATATATATATACACCACACACACACACACATATATATATATGATATATATAGTATGTATGTATGGATGTATGTATGTATGTATGTATGTATGTATGTATTGTATATATATACATATGTATACAATATGTATACACTATATTATATATATAGATAATATATATTATATATATAATATATATATATAGATATATATATATACATATATATATATATATATATATATATGTAGGTCCCCGGGTGATCCGGTTAACCACAGTAAGTAAGGTACTCAATACATAGCAGAGTAAAATTAATTTATTAATTATTATATAGAAGAGCTTTACAGGAAAAGTACTGTTTCATTCAAGAGAATCTTCAGGAAGCTTCCTGAAGATTTCTCTTGAATGAAACAGTACTAGTCCTGTAGAAGCTCTTCTATATAATAAATTAATATATATATATATATATATATTATATATATATATAATATGACACGACTACTTTACCTCAACCGGTCCAGCTCTTTTAATAAAATAGCCACAACATTTAAAGCGAAAACAGATGCCATAAATTCAAGGGTCTCAGGAAAATTTCTCCCAAATTTCTCCCATAATTTTCTATATGGGCGAAAACGTCTAAGAATTATGTGTTCTACATGTTATAGTTACACACATATAATTCCTAGCTCTCGTTCAGTCGGTCAGGGTTCGATTACCAGGAATAGGAACAATTTTTTAGGCGAGCCTTGCTGCAAGGTAGAATCTTCTGTAGAAATGGAACCCTTCTACTTTAGGACGCAGACCAACCATGTAATCTGAGATAGATTTGGTAAATAGAAGTGAAATGATGCGATAGATAGATAGATAGATAGATAGATAGATAGATAGATAGATAGATAGATAGATAGATAGATAGATAGATAGATAGATAGATAGATAGATAACTTTTTATTGTAGCCACACAGGGCTAAAACAGAATAAAAATGGACGAAATACAATGTAGAAATTTTTTCTTTTCGAGGTGGGATGGGTGGGGCAAAAAAAAAAAAAAAAAACGTTTGATCAATAGGGATCTGTGGGTTGTGTGGTGTATAAAAAAGCACTATATATATATATATAAGGTTCACAGTTTAGGTGTAGCTTGGAAAGAAAAAACCTACAAAAAAGACCAAGGTCACCTCAGACAGTTCGAAAAAGAACACATGAGTAAGTCGCCTTACTTCTCGTTGTCTCTTTTGGTTACAGATTTATGCTTAAAATAGTGTCGTCTTTCATACTGACCATTTTTGCCACTTTTACCCACTTTTTATTAAAACATTCGTTCGACAAAGCCTTCCTCTCTATTCTCATCCTCCTTTTCAAGTGGTACTTGAAAAAGTTGACGAGAGACTGACCAGAGAGGAAGGTGTTTGTTTGCAGTCCTTTCAAACGCGTCCACCACACATTCTTTCGCCATAGCCATCAGCGTAACGAAAACCGTTTTCCCTTCCCGTTTAAAGGAAGGTGGTGGAACAATATTCACGATAGACTCGGCCGATAGGCGAGCCTGACCTACACGTGACAACAGCTGTTCGACGAAGGACCACAGCTCTGAAATATCTGGACACTGCACGAGTGCGTGCAGAACGGTTTCGTCGCTCGACCGCATCTCGGGCAGGTCGGTCCGGTGATGGTTTTCGAACCGTGTCTGTAGCTTCTCTCGAACAGGTAGTGCGTCTCGATAGCACTGCCAAGCCAGGGATTTCTGGAAGTTATCCATAGGCCCCGGCCCGAACGTCGTCCTGAACAGGCGGGTTAGGAATTCCTCGTCGACGCCCAGGTTTGCCCCGAGTGTGTCGTCGGACCTCCCCTCCACTAGTCCTCTATAGAACGCTTTAGTCGTTTGGAAGTTGCACAAGTTTGACCCCGGTCGGCAGAGCTGCTGTAGAGCTTGGCGACACTCTCGGTGCCAATCGCCCAGTTTCGGTCTCTTTTTGATCCACGTTTGCAGTTCGGTCAGTGAGACGAGCTGCGGGAAGTCGCGCCTCACAAACGGCGCCCACACCTGTTCACCGTCGTCGATGAATTTCCAGAGATGTCGCAGTCTCAGCGCATGCCTGCGCATCATCAACCACGGCATGCCCAGTCCTCCATTCAACGGATGTTGACAGCAAATGGACTTCCTCACCATCGGAACGCCACCCTTCCACAGGAAGCGGAAGAGTATGCGTTCCAGTTTGGTGATGGTGGCGTCGGGACAAGGTACGACGGTCAGGCGGTAATCGATGACGGATGCGATGTACGCGTTCGCCACCTCCGCCCGGCCTTTTAGAGACAGCTTTCTCTCGGCCCATGTTGGCTGAGAGCGACCACTCTACTCGTGATCTCGTCCCAGTTCTTATCCATTTGGAGGTCCGGACTGAACCAGACCCCGAGCAATTTAACCGGTCCGTCCGTCCAGCGTCCCACTACTGAGCCGCAGTCGGACGGCATGGGCTTGCTTCTCCAGGTGCCGAGTAGCAAACCACTGACTTTTCCGGGTTAATCTTTGCTCCCGTCACCGTTTCGTATTTTCTTAGTGTCTCGCCGACCAGCTCGATGTGCTGGTAGCTCGACACTATGACGGTGACATCGTCCGCATATGCCGACACGCTCGTCCCGCAACCCAGTTCCCGTGGGATGCCCCTCAGTGTCGCCAGCTTCCGCAGTAGCGGCTCGAGAGTCAATACATACAGAAGCGCCGACAGGGGACACCCCTGACGGACCGAACGCGTGATGTCAAACGGTTTCGACAGGTGACCGTTCACCCGAATCACCGATCGGATGCCGCTATACAAGGCAGCGATCCAACCGCGGAAGACGGGACCGAAGCCAGCCGCCCTGAGGACGGCCGCCAAGTACCGATGGTCGACCCTATCGAAGGCTTTAGACTGATCCAAATTATCAGCGCCCCACCCATGCCAGGATCCTTAACTACCCTGTCCACAATGTAGCGCATCAGATGGAGGTTGTCATGTATGGTTCTGCCCGGCACGGCGCATGTTTGCGCCCTGTCGACCAGTTTACCAATGACAAGCGCCAACCTCTCGGCTATTACTTTGGCCAAAATTTTCAAATCTGCGTTGAGCAGAGTGATGGGCCTGAAATTCTATAAAATTCCCCTTGTTTGAGTCTTTCTTCAGCAACGTCACTGCACCTCGGCTCACGAAACCGGGGATTCTCCCGTTTTGTTGCCAGTTGCAGTAGACTGATGCCAAGAGGTCGCCAAACAAGTCTGGCATTCGACAATACAGCTCGTAGGGTAAACCATCCAATCCAGGCGACTTATCCCTCGCGCAGCCCGCCATCGCATCCCACACGTCAGCGGCTGTGATGGGACTTTCACAACACTCCGCTTCTTGCCGAGAGCCGCGGCAGGTCGGTCAGGTAGGCACTGAAATCCATCCCTCGTTCCGACCCACCACTCGCACCAAACAGTCGAGCAAAGTGCTGTTGAAAGGCCTCACACATCCTTTCGGGTTCGAGTAAACTGCATCCCTGTTGATCTATTAGAGACCGAATGGTTGATCTGTTGCCACGCTGCGCCTCCGCTACCCGGGCCTCTCGCGCAGCTTCAATCCCTTCGTTCCTTAAGGCACGCATTTTAGCTCTGACGACGCAACCTTCGTGCTTGGCGTTGAGGTGTTGGTCGAGGGCCATCCTCGCAGCAGCACGTTGGTTGCGCTGCCAGTGGTAAGTGCCTCTTCTAGTTTCTTAACTAAGTCTCCCTCTACTCTATTTCGTTCTATCGCTAATTCCTTGCTAAACCTAATTGATTCCGATTTTATTGCCATTTTCAGGGCGTACCACCAGCGGTTGTTAACGACCGCTCCCGTCAGCGCCCTCTTAATTAACTCGCTAATCCGGTTCCTGTAAACCTGTCGCGCTAACAGCGACGTGTTCAGTTTCCAGTAACCGGGACCCTGCCTATGTGTTTTATCTAAGTCGAGCGTACACGTAACAAATTTGTGATCTGTGTAGCTGACTATTTTAAATTGTGGACATCCTACACTATCCCTATCCGCTGTCCTGCATAGAATTCTATCTAGATAAGATCTCGACGATCCGACGCGGTTTGTCCAAGTCCACGTTGGCACGTTCGGATGGTCGAGTCGGAACCTGTCAGACAAATGGAAACGTCTTGAGCAGGTCTTTGAGGCTCTTACACCCCCTTCTATTCCTATCCCTTCCCACATAATCTAGATGCGTGTCCAAGGTAGCGTTCCAATCCCCTACTAACAGTAAAGGTCTAGACGTACCCAGGAAAACCTCTAGACGTCTGAAGAAATCCGCCCGACCCGTTAAGGACGGTGCATAAACTGCCATCAGACGGAATGCACACCCATTTCTGCCATCCACGTCCAAGACAACCAGCCTACCCTCCGGGTCTAGGAATATTGCTCTTACTTTTACCTTTAGACTCTTTCGAAAAAGCACCGCAGTACCTCCACCACCCATGTTCGGCAGACAGGGAGAAAAATAAATGTCAAATTGATTGCCAAACATGGACTCGAGGGCCCGCGGCTTACTGAGTCTGGTTTCACTGATAGCTACTATATCCACGTCCAGTGACTTGATGTCGTTTAGAAGGTAACCTTGCTTCCAAGCCGACGCCAAGCCACGCGCATTCACACAACCTAATTTAAGCATACTTGACATTTACGAAAATTGTGTTTTACACACTATATTAGAAGAGACAAGAGGCAAGAAGTGAGGTCACTTACTCATTTTAAAAGTTTCATTTTTTCTTCTTCTTCTTTTGTATCGTTTTTGATGAGGTGTTTGTATAGTTTTTTCGACAGGTATCGTTGATACCCGCCTACCGCATTCGGAAATAATGTTTTCAGTATGTGGTGTTGTGCTTGTGTTATGTGTAAAATTCTGATGTGTTTCGGTGGTGTGGTGTGCGGATGATTTTTGTCTTAAAGTCATCTTCACAGACGACCATGTTAGATTTGATGTAGTCCATTAATTCTTTATTGTCTGTGTCTATTGCAGTTAGTTGTGTGTGTGGTTTTACGGGTTCATTACTTTTTTGATTGTCTAGGGGGATGTTGTCCTGAGAGTTAGATATCTCCCTGCTTTAATTCCTTGTTTGGTGGATTTTTTGGATCTTTTTCTTTTACCCCTGTGGCTATTTGCCATTCCGTCGAACTTTCGTCGTCCGAGGTATCAGTATGGGGTAGAGGAAAAAGAACAGGATCACTATGTATGCTTGTATAAATTGTTGATGTTTTGTGCGGTGTTTGTGTTGTTGTGGTGTTAGGGGTAGCATTTGTCTTCTCGTCAGTGTTTTCTGTCTTTTTAATTGTCGTCCTGGATGTGGGTGTGGGTCGATTTTTTGAAGATTCAACAAGTTTAATTGGTTGTGAAGTCAACGGTGATTGTGTTGGTACTGTTTTTCTTGGTGATGTTGTTGGGGTTTGTGTGCTGGTTTGTTGTTTTCTTGGCGTTGTTCCATAATTGAGTGTGTTGGTGTTAGTGTTGGCAACAAAGGGATTTTATTTGTTTTCTGAATTGTTCTTTCTTGTTTTTTCTGTACCAGATCGCACTTGGCAATCAAATGTTCGGGGCTGCCACATTTGTAGCATCTAGGCTTTTTGCCTTCTGCCATAACATATAGGCATTGCCCATTCTCCAAGTATATCTTGTCGGGTAGGCTCTCGATAGAGGCCCCCTCAATCTGGATGGTCACTACTACTGTTTTTCCACCCCAATTGTCGTTTAGGTACACGGCTGTTTCTAGAATATTGATCTTTTTCAAGTGGTAACAGATTGCCCCTGTTATCCATTTGTTCGGCATATCGGGGGGTACATTTCTGATAGTAATTCTACTCACCCCTGGTTTTTATAATAAGGGACCATGATGATTTCATCATTTCCCAGAGACTCAGTAGAGTGAGCTTTTGCCACTTCCTGGTTAGGGAAGCGGACCACTACTGTGTTAAACTGGGGACCCCAGTTTATATACTCTTTTTCTTCATTATGTTTTTTAAACATTTCTCCACATCAGTTTTGTGTAATCTGTTCATTTGGTTTTTGTTTTTTCTAATAATTTTATATACAATTGTCTTATTTCTATTTCTTGTTTTATATGTTGAGGTGTATGCAGGACTAAATCTTGTCCACGGGTTGTAAAGAGAGCTCTTGTTTCTATGAGCTCTTCATTTGTGAATGTAACAATCCTTTTTCTGGCGAAGAATATCTGCGAAATTTACTGTTGTTGACTTTTTTGTATTAGCATCTTCACTATTAGATAGTTCATTTTTATTGTTGTTCTTGTTGTTGCTGTTGTTTTTGTCAATAGTTTTCGTTTCAGTTTTATTTTTATCATTTATGTTGGTCGTGGTAGTGGTGGTGGTGGTGGTGGTGGAGGTGGTGGTGGTGGAGGTGGTGGTGGTAGCAGTTGTTGTCTCGTGGTTGCTGTTGTTAGTGGTGGTGGTGGCGGTGGTGACAGGGCTGTTAACGCACGTGGTTGCAGCGTTCATTTCACCGAATTTTACGTTGGCATTTTCCGTGCGAACGTTCTTTTTTTCTCTGTCGTTTCCAGACTAGGAAAATGTTGTTCATAAAAAGAACGCGACCAGCGTTCAACAATAAAATTTCTAGACATTTTCTAATGTCGAGAAGAAAATAACAGAAATGAAATGGGGTCGAAACTGCCCCTAGGGGCGAATTCCTCCCTTGGAAAAGCACTCAAATGAAAGTTGGTTGCCTTACACACCTTATTTGCAAAAATCTACACAAAAATTGGCCTATAAATAGTCAAAATAAATGATTACCTTCGGAGCTGAAACGACATCACATCCGTCAATAGATAGATAGATAGATAGATAGATAGATAGATAGATAGATAGATAGATAGATAGATAGATAGATAGATAGATAGATAGATTGATATATAGATAGATAGAGATAGATAGATAGATAGATAGATAGATAGATAGATAGATAGATAGATAGATAGATAGATTGATAGATATGTTTCTTTTTAGCCACACAGGGCTGCACACAGATAGAACAAATTACAAGGTAGAGCTTTCTTTTGAAGGTTTAAAAAAAAAAAAAAAAAAAAAGGAAGGGGGAGTTTCGATCAAAAGGGATCGTAAAAGGGAGAAGAGGACAAAAAAAGGGGGGTAAAAAAAAAAAAAAAAAAAAAAAGGGGGGAGAGGAAAAAAATTGATCAATAGGGATCGTTATCACAGAAATGTCAATATGAAGTGTAAAGGGGAGGACAGGTGAGGTTACCCGTGGAAAGAAAAGCCTACGGAAAAGACCACGGTAACCTCGGTCAATGAAGTCACATTTTATATTTCTTTTTTTTTTTTTTTTTTTTTTTTTGCAAATAAGCAACTCTCTGTTTTCGATTTCTGGGTTCATAGGACTATGCTCAAGGTGGCTTCGTCATTCATACGTGCCATTCTTGCTACATTCACCCATCTTTTTTTAAAACATTCGCTAGACAAAACTTGCCTCTCTACTCTCACTTTCCTTTTCAAGTGGTACTTGAAGAAGTTGATGAGAGATTGACCAGAGAGGAAAGTGTTTGTCTCCAATCCTTTCAGACGCGTCCACCAGATACATTCTTTCGCCATAGCCACAAGGATGATGAAAATAGCTCTTCCTCCCGTTTGAAGGAAGGAGGCGTGACAATATTGACGATAGACTCAGCTGATAAACCGACTCGTCCCACACGTGACAGCAGTTGTTCGACATAAGCCCACAGGTCGGAAATTGTTGGACACTGAACGAGTGCGTGCAGAACGGTTTCGTCGCTCTGACCGCATCTCGGGCAGGTCGGCCCCGTGTTTCTCGAGCCGTGTCTGTAGAGCTTATCCCGAACGGGTAGCGCTTCTCGGTAGCACTGCCAGGCCAGGGATCTCTGGAAGTTGTCCATGGGCCCTGGCCCGAAAGTCGTCCCGAACAGGCGGGTCAGGTACTCCTCGTCGACGTCCAGGTTCGCCCCGAGCTCGTCGTCGTACCTCCCCTCCACTAAACCCCTATAGAATGCTTTGGTTGTGTTGAAGTCACTTAAGGTCGACCCAGGACGGCAGAGTTGCTTGAGAGCAACGCGACACTCGCGGTGCCATTCGCCCTTCCTCGGCCTCTTTTTGATCCACGACTGCAGTTCGGTCATGGAGACGAGCTGCGGGAAAGCGTGCCTCACAAACGGCGACCACACCTGTTCACCGTCGTCTACATAGAGCCAGAGATGTCGCAGTCTCAGCGCGTGTCTGCGCATCATCAACCACGGCATGCCCAGCCCTCCTTTTAACGGGTGTTGACAGCAAATGGATCGCCTGACCATCGGGACGCATCCTTTCCACAAGAAGCGAAAGAGGATGCGTTGTAGTTTGGTGATGGTAGGGTCGGGACAAGGTACGACGGTCAGGCGGTAGTAGTAGATGACGGACGCGATGTACGTGTTCGCCACCTCCGCTCGACCTTTTAGGGACAGTTTCCTCTCGGCCCATTGCCGGGCGAGAGTGACCACCCTACTCGTTATCTCGTTCCAGTTCTTCTCCACTTGGAGGTCCGGACCAAACCAGACCCCGAGCAACTCAACCGGGCCGTCGGTCCAGCGTCCCACGACGGAGGCGCTGGTGGACGGCATGGGCTTGCTTCTCCAGGTGCCTAGTCGCAAGCCCACTGACTTTTCCCGGTTGATTTTCGCTCCTGTCACCGCTTCGTAGTTTTTCAGTGTCTCGCCGACCAGCTCGATGTGCTCGTGGCTAGACACTATGACGGTGACGTCGTCCGCGTATGCAGACACGCTCGTCCCGCATCCCAATTCTCGCGGGATGCCCCTTAGAGTCGCCAGCTTCCGCAGTAGTGGCTCAAGAGTCAATACGTATAGAAGCGCCGAGAGGGGGCATCCCTGACGGACCGAACGTGCAATGTCGAAAGGTCTCGATAGATGTCCATTTACGCGAATTACCGAACGGATGCCTCTGTACAAGGCAGCTATCCAGCCGCGGAAGACGGGCCGAAACCAGCCGCTCTCAGGACTGCCCCAAGTATCGATGGTCTCCACCTATCAAAGGCTTTCGATTGATCCAAGTTGATCAGGGCCCCACCCATGCCAGGTTCGTTAACTACCCTGTCTATGATGTAGCGCATCAGATGGAGGTTGTCATGGATGGTCCGGCCTGGCACGGCGCATGTTTGCGCCTTGTCGACCAGTTTCTCGATGACAAGCGCCAACCTCTTGGCTAGCACCTTGGCCAAAATTTTCAAGTCTGCATTAAGCAGAGTGATGGGCCTAAAGTTATCTATTACATTTCCCTTGTTTAGATCTTTCTTCAGCAGTGTTACGGCTCCTCGGCTCACAAAACCAGGAATGCTCCCGTTTTGCTGCCAGTTGCAGTACACCGCCGCCAAGAGATCTCCAAACAAGTCTGGCATACAATTGTAAAGCTCGTAGGGTAGACCATCCAAACCCGGTGATTTGTCCCTCGAGCATCTGCCATCGCTTCCCGCACTTCCGCCGCCGTGATGGCACCTTCGCAGCACCCTGCCTTTCTTGTCGAGAGTCGTGGTAGGCTATGTAGGTAGGCACTGAAGTCCAACCTACGTTCTTGCCCTCCACTCGTTCCGAACAGTCGGGCAAAATGCTGCTGAAAGGCCTCACACATTTTACTTGGCTCGAGCAATTCGCGCCCCTGTTCATCTACCAGTGACCGAATGGTAGCTTTGTTGCCCTGTTGCGCCTCTGCCACCCGGGCCTCTCTCGCGGCTCCAACACCTTCGTTCCTTAGAGCACGCATCCTAGCTCTGACAGCACATCCTTCGTGTTTGGCGTTGAAGTGTTGGTCGAGGGCCAACCTCGCCGCAAAAACGTCGGATGCGATGCCGCTTCTAATTGCCTCTTCTAGCTTCTTAACTAGCTCACCCTCTACTCTATTTCTATCTATGGCTAGTGCTTTGCTGTACCTAATCGCTTCTGCTTTTACTGCTCTCTTGAGGGCAAACCACCATTTGTTGTTGATGATGGCTCCCGTCAAAGCCCTCTTTACTAGTGTGCTAATCCGGTCTCTGAAAACTTGTCTCGATGGGAAAGACGCGTTTAGTTTCCAGTATCCGGGACCCTGCCTAAGTGTCTAGCGTACATGTCACAAGTTTGTGATCCGTGTAGCTGACTATGTGGAATTGTGGACATCCTATGCTATCTCTATCTACTGTCCTACACAGTATCCTATCTAGATACGATCTCGACGACCCGATGCGGTTGCTCCATGTCCACGTTGGCGCATTCGGGTGGTCTAGTCGGAACCTGTCAGACAGTTGAAAACGTCTGAGCAGGTCTCTGAGGCATTTGCATCCCCGTCTATTCCTATCTCTACCCACGTAGTCTACATGCGTGTCCAAGGTAGCATTCCAATCCCCCACTAAGAGTAAAGGACGAGACGTTCCCAAGAAAACTTCTAGACGTTGAAAGAAATCCGCCCGACCTGTTAAGGGCGGTGCGTAAACTGATACGAGTCGAAAAGCGCACCCATTGCTGCCGTCGACATCCAGGACGACCAGTCTACCCTCCGGGTCTACGAATATTGTCCTTACATTGAGATCCAGACTCTTGTGAAAAAGTACCGCGGTGCCACTACCGCCCATTCTCGGCAGACAGGGGGAAAAATAAATGTTGAACTGTCCGCCAAACATGGTCTTTAGGGCCCGCGGATTGTGGAGTCTGGTCTCGCTTATGGCTATGATTTCTAACTTATGTGACTTTATGTCATTTAAGAGGTACCCTTGTTTCCAGGGGACCCCAAGCCACGCGCATTTACACAACCAATCTTGATCATAGTTCTAATGAATTAGAATACAGAGGGTTACTTACTGCTCGAAAGTTTTTGCTTTCTCCTCCGTTGGTTTGTCCTCGAGAAGATCCCAGTACAGTTTCTTTGTGAGATATTTTTGGCATTTACCAACCGCACTGGGGAAAATGCCTTTGAGTGTGTGGTGCAGACTTTTGGAGATGTGTAATATTTTGATGTGGTCTGGTGGTGTTGTGTATGGGTGATTGTTTGTTTTATGTCATCTTCTGTTATGTTTGTTTTTGATTGGATGTATTCCATCAAATTTGTGTTTTTGGTGTCTATGGCTGTGAGCATGTTTGCTGTATATGTTTTTGTGATGTTGGTGTGGCTGTTGTTTGCGTTGGGTTTTGAAATGTCTTCGGGAGATGTATTTCCCCCTGCTTTGTTCGTGTTTGCATTTGGTTTGGTTGTGTTTCTTCTCTTTATTTTCCTTCTTTTTGTAGCTATTTGCCATTCCTCACTGGTTTCGTCTTCCGACGAAATTTCTGAGGAATCAGAAGGGGGTAGGGGTATGTTGTGGGCTTCTATGTATGTCTGTGTAAGTGGTTGTGTTGTGTTTTCGTTGTTGTTGGTTGTTGAGTGTTTGTGTGTGTTGAGTGCGGTATAAGGGATGGGGGATCAGTTTGTGTGTGTTTTCTTTGTTTTTCTGTTCCTTTGGGTTTTGCTGTTGATGGTGGTGTTGGTATTTTTCAGGTGTCGAGTGGTTTTTGGTTGATGACGGATTAGCTTGGTGTGCTTCTCTTGTCGTTTTCTGTGTTGATGGTGGTGTGGGTAGTAGAGCTTTTTTTCCGGAGTGCTTTGGTTGTGGTAGTGGTTGTTGTTGTTGCTCTTGGTGTGCAGTGGTTGGGCACGTCTTTTTCAAGTGTGTTTCGCTTCCACACAAATAGCAGCGTGGTCGCCTGCCCTCTACCACTATATAGAGTTTGTAGCCTCCTGGCAGTTCTATAGCGGTGGGTATCTTCTCTCTTGCTGCTTCATCCAATTGAAGCAGGAATTCGATTGATTTGCCCACATAGTCTTTCTCTCCTAGAACCGCGATTTCCAGGATGTTTGTCTCTGACATTTCAAAGCAGAGATGGCAGAGACTAACCATTGTGTTTCGACATCAAATGGTATGTTTTTTTGGACTTTCGTGACCCTTTTGTTTAAATAGACTGGTATCATTACCAAGTCGTCCGAATGTAGCTCCAATGTGGAAAAACGTTTTGCTAAACTTTCGTTGAGGAAACGTACTTGGACTGTACCAAATTTGTTTCCCCAACTGATATATTCCTTGGAGTCCCATGCAGGACGAAGGCATTTATCGATTTTTTCCTGCGGTGCATTTTCTGTTCTTCTTGTTTTTTTGTTTATTACTTTATAAATTATTGTTTTTTTTTTGTGTGTTTTCCACGATGTGTTGTGGAATATGAAGGTGCAATTTGTCTCCTTCTTTGGAGAAGAGTGCCTTTGTGCGGTTTATCTCTTGTGTGGTGAATGTTACAATTGTTCTTTTTTGTTTTGTTACGTCCGCAAAATTCGTTTTGAATTTGGCAGTAGAAGTGTTAATTGTGGCAGTGATAATTGAAGTCATGGTAGTGATAGATAGATAGATAGATAGATAGATAGATAGATAGATAGATAGATTGATAGATAGATAGATAGATAGATAGATAGATAGATAGATAGATAGATAGATAGATAGATTGATTGATAGATAGATAGATAGATAGATAGATAGATAGATAGATAGATAGATAGATAGATAGATAGATAGATAGATTACAGAAAACAAAAGACAAGGACAGGTGTACAAACCACAAGCAAGTCCATTCATTTCAACGCTCGGGTAGAATGGAAGAGTTTTTTGTATTTCGACCGCACGCTCTTCGACAGAAAAGTTTAAGAGTATAAAAAGGATTAAGAGGATCAAAAGGATTAAGAGGATAAAAAGGGAGAGAGAAGGAAAAGAACCGGAGAGAGAGTGAAAGGAATGTGTAGAGATGATGTGTGTTTGTTTGTGTGTGTATGAATATATATATATATACATAGATACATATACACATATATAAACATGTATATATACACACATACACACACGCACACACACACACACACATATATATTTATATATAAAACCATACATATATATACGTGTGTCTATACATGTATGTATGGATCGATGGATCGATGGATGGATGGATTGATGAATGGATGGATGGATGGATGGTTGGATGGATATACGTATACAATTCTTGCATCTAAAATATAGAAATTTCAGGTGTCCTCTACTTACTGCGATTGATTTTTCTTCTATCTTTCTGGTCCTTGCATCGAAATGAAGAATCGTGATGGTCAACACGAGACACAGTCCAAAAGTTATGAAAGAAGAAACGGAAAACCGCTGCGAAATGATCCGCCCCACCTTAGCGATTTCCATTGCGGTTTTCGGTCGTCCGTGCAGCCTGTTACTTCGTTTTGGTTTAATGATAAATCTGAAGTTGATGTAAGCTGGAGTTTATAAGTGTGAGCTTCTCGCTTTGGGATCGTAACTGAAAATTGTTAACGTCTGATTCCGGCTTTTTGATATTTTTCACCCTCCACAACCCAACCCCGCCGAAAATCTAATCGTAAATTCAGGAACCAATCAGATTGACATTACAATAATTGTGGGTGTCACCTTTTAAATGACACCTTTTGTGATTGGATGGAGATGATCCACGATTAACACAGAACAGTCAGCAGAATATTTTACTGACTTCAGCACAAATTTGTAAACTGAAAACAAATGCCTATTTGTTGGAGAATTCTTATTTATTTATTTCTTAATGTTTACTTCTTTATTTTCCCGAAACTGCTGTAATATTCATGTAGGGGACTACATTGTCCGTTCAACATCTGTAC
>NC_043014.1:5914419-5921919 GCF_006345805.1 Octopus sinensis
TTAAATTAAAATTTATATATATATATATACATATAGGCGCAGGAGTGGCTGTGTGGTAAGTAGCTTGCTAACCAACCACATGGTTCTGGTTTCAGTCCCACTGCGTGGCATCTTGGGCAAGTGTCTTCTGCTATAGCCCCGGGCCGACCAATGCCTTGTGAGTGGATTTGGTAGACGGAAACTGAAAGAAGCCTGTCGTATATATGTATGTATATATATGTGTGTATGTGTATGTATGTGTTTGTGTGTCTGTGTTTGTCCCCCTAGCATTGCTTGACAACCGATGCTGGTGTGTTTACGTCCCCGTAACTTAGTGGTTCGGCAAAAGAGACCGATAGAATAAGTACTGGGCATACGATTTGCTCGACTAAAGGCGGTGCTCCAGCATGGCCGCAGTCGAATGACTGAAACAAGTAAAAGAGTAATATATAGTATAATATAAAGAAAATAGAGCGTTTGAATACACTAAAATCAACTTATTTACGTAAGAATAATCCTGAGAGAATAATTCTGTAATCGACTGTTATGTAAATAAGTTGATTTTACTGTATTCAAACTTGCTGTCTTATATTTTACTAGCAGAAGTACCCGGAGTTCCTCAGGAGGATTGTTTTTGATACTTAATAAACCTCCTATGTCATAAATAACGTTAACAGCAAATTGTAACATAATTGATCGCTTATTGTATCAAAATTGTAACAAAATTGGTTGCCTGGTACCGCTAAAGATAAGCGGTAGCAATTTGATACGAGGTCCTAGAAGAGCTTTAATGTGTTCTCAGATGGTGTAAAAATCACGGATGTAGTAGCCATGAAAAGGGATTTTTTTGTCGTTCTCAAAACGGTAGCAATTTGATAAGAAGCCCTGAAGAGCGTGAAGTGCCTACAATACCTCTCTGTAGACCACGTTTTTTGTTTTGTCATTTGGGGCAAGTACGAATATATTTTGTTTATTTCCAATTCTGGAGCATCCGACATATAACTCGCCATGAGAGAAACATGGCCCGCCAAAATGGAGGCCTGCCGTAGTTAAGGTTTGGCCTTGGGACTTATTGATTGAAATGGAGAAGCAAATTCGAAGAGGGAACAAGTCGACGCAGCGGGCAGGGAAATTCCTTATCTAATGGAGTAAGAAGTATTCTAGATATGAATACATCGTCTTCCATGCCGCAGCGTCTGACGCAGCATCTGACCCCTTTTTCACGTACTTGCAGACATACTTTATCGACTTGACGGAGTTACAATATTTAACGCTGATGTGGGCATTGAATACTTTAACTAGAAGGGGGCAGTAGGGGACAATCCACCTGTTGTCGACGTCATGTTTACCAATTTTCGCAATAAGTCTTCTATCTGCTGGCCTTCCAGCGACGGAGAAAATTTCTTGGATACCTCTTGCTGCACCTGTTTTCTTTAAGGCATGGCGACGTCATACTAAACCCACTTTCACATAATCTGTTCACAATGTGCGCTCTCACTATATCGTAGAGGTCTCTGTCCAAATTTTGGTCAGAGAGCTCTGCAGAAATAATACTCTCGTTGAGAGCTAAATGAGTATATGGGCGTGTGGTAGGTTTCTCTTTTGCCACTCAACCTAACGTCTCCAAACACCTTCCTTTTTTGAATGAGTTCCGTTAGTGATTTCCGGACACATTGCAATATCTTTGGAAATGTCTACAGGAACGATATCGATGCAACCGAACTTTTCGAAGAAATCCTCGATTGCAGAATGCTACTTTCAGGTCGCGAACACCTCCAAATATCAAATCCTGAGGAGCTTCTCCAATTTATCGTCCAATATGGAGATGAAAGTGTGTTCCCTAACCTTCGTGTTGAGATACAGATTCTGCTGACAGTAGCTGTTTCCATTGCTGGCTGCGAGATCCTTCGGCACGCTGAACCTGATCATATCCTTCCTGAGAGCTTCTATGACACAAGGAAGACTCCGCGACCTCGCATTGCTGAGCATCGAGCGAAAACAAGTGCAGAGCACCAATTTTGATTGTATCATTGGCAACTTTGCGTCGATAAAAGCTAGAAGGGCACTCCTTCAAAATAGTCAATGTCTACTAGCTCCATAAATAAATTTTACGAATACTTTCTGAGTAGACAACTGTTTCGTTTTCTCTTAAAAATGGGTCGGATAGGTTAGGTTTGGAAACTGAGTGGGGCACAAATCTCGGCTTTGCCCTGGGCGCCATTTACCCTAGCCACACCACTGGTTGTGGTATATATACATGTTGGGAGGACCAATACTTATTTCTCCTGCTTTTTGAAAGACAGTTCATGTAAGTTCCATAAACCTTACAGTGAAAATTTTGTGATATTTCTAAAGGAGATGATGAATATCTTAAATAGATGAGAGGTAGGAATGGAGTGGAAGACTTTGCTGATTATTAATGGCAAATAGAATGGTATGTTGTTGAAGCGATCATGTATTTTCTGTGCTATGTAATGCGATGGTTCATGGTCCTTGTCAGAATCCGAATTGTAATTTGAAAACTCAGATGTCTGAGAAAGTAGCATCAAGTATTAGATTTTCTAAGGCTGTCAAAAAGAAGCTGATATAATTCTATGCTGGTACTATATTTGGGGATTTTGCTGAATCATGAGACAGAAGACGAAATACTGTTAAACGAAATATTTTATTTTAGTTTTGAATACTTACTGAAAACTAGTACATTTTATTTTAACAATAGGCGTATATTAAGGAAAATATTAGGTTACGCAATTAAAATTTTATATTATTTATTGTAATTCACACATATAGTAGTACATTTAATTTCTATTCAATATTTACTGCAAACAACGCAGGTTAATTCTTGACCATAGACATACGGTGGACATGGCAATGAACCACAAACAGCCTCAACGAAATATAACAAAACTCCATTTTCGTTTCTGTAACCTGCTGGATCAGTTTCTGGTGCATGATCCACACACACATATACTTGTCTGCCATTATATCCATGATAAATGGTCATCAAATATCCCGAATACTCAGCTGTCCAACCAGGGTAACACTGTGTCCTGGCTGGTAACATCATAACAACAGCGAGTTGTCGTGTCAAACAGACAGCGCACGGAACGTTGTGATCATAAAGTGATTTAGCAATAGCAAAAGAAAAGAGTTTATTAGTTGGGTAGAATTCTATTTGATATTCACTGCCATAAATTGTAACCCCAGTTTCAAATTTTGTAGTATAATTGGCTCAAATACGGTCGTAGGGTAGATATAAGAGATTACTTCCTCCACCTGTTTGGTCACACCATTGTCCACCAACGACACCTAGAATAGATAAGTATAAAAAAGATATTAAGCAAAGTTAAATATGAAATAACGGAAACATTGGTAACAAGTTATCTTATCCTCGCGTATGAACGAATTGTGGTGTATGTGTTAGTGTTTATGTGAGTGTAAGCTGTGTATTGCTGTATGGGAGTGCGCATCAGTTCGCAGCTGTGCGTTTGTCTTCTCCTCCTGTATATATGTTGTGTGTATACGGGTAGGTATTTGTGGTTGGGTTGTGTATTGCATGGGGTAGACGTTTGTGTGTGATGTTAGTAGATGGAGAAAGGAAATCGGTTTTGTAGTGCATGTCGCCGTGTTTTCTCGAAATGGAAAAGACGTTCACGTTTGAACGGGGATATTTTTGGTGGTGGAGACTGCACGTGGTTTGAGTAGGACAATACGAGAGAGGGCAAGATGCAGAGAACTGGTGTATGACCGGTGATGAAATGTTGTTTTGTCGACCAAATGGGCGTGGGTGGCTAAACCTATCGGTTGGCCTCGGACCAGTCAGATGTACATATACTTTAGGATCACACAGACTTCATTTCATGCAATGCATGAACGAGATGGGGATGGAGAATCGTGAAGTTCAGGAATGGCGTATTGCTTAAGATGAATGGACTGCGGGGTCGGCGACCGATAAAGGATATGTGTAGGGTTTATAGAGAGCAGATTCTCGGTATTTCTAATGGATGTGAGGTTGATTGGAGAAAAGGTGGTAAGCAGCTGCTTTGAACTGGAAATATCGGAATTACCTTACAGAGATATACTGGACAATTAATGAGGTGATGTGGTGCAGGAAAAGAGCAAGGTTTTAGCGATAGGACGATTTCGGCGAGGCGGAGAAGAATAGAAGTGCAATATGCACTCAGTTGTGTTTTCTCTGTAATATACTAGTCTCTCTGTTTTACGTATTAAATACAGCCCTTAGCTTTGTCCATTAGTTACAGTGTGTGATTTGTCCAGTCCACATTGTACATTCTGCGTTCATCTCATTAACAATTTACAGTCATTATCATCAATTCTAATTAGGCCTTGTTCAATTTAGTCTATAACAACAATCAACAGGCACTCTAGTGAATGTTAGTCAAGCTGCCATTCTTCACCTGTGGTCACACTCGTACAAAACCACCATCCGTAGCCAGTACAATTTATCACCAATTAGCAGGCTTGGTATTTGATATCTACACTCCATACAAGTCAGCCAGGGGTTCTTGATCGCTATACTGGACTTCAGTCTAGCCTCTGTAATTTAACGTACAGATATCTATATTCTGTGGTTAGACAACATCCTTTTCATCTGGTCAACACTAGACAACATTTTAAATTCTGATTTGACCAAATACATATGAAGGAGTAAGCAGACTTGTGTAGACTCTATATATCGTTTCAAATGTGATATATCACATGATTTGCTTGAGTGTGTGTGCGTGTGCGTGAGAGAGGGGGGAGAGAGAGAAGAACGATACAAAGAGAAAATGAGAGGAATAAAAAGAGAAGAGAAAGATAAAATGAGAAGGAAAGGAAAGAAATACAGAGTATACTAACCGTCATATACAAGTTTTGAATAAGGAGGACAACTTGTATACCCACCGGGTATACAATGATCCGGGACCGGGTTCTGTGAAATTAAAATGAAATAATGTAGTTTAAAAGAAAGAATTCTTGAATCCTATAGAAAGGAAGTTGTTGGCTTGGAAGGAATTGATAGAGAGGAGAGAAATTTAGAATTTAAGAGAAAAAGAACGAGTGAATGAATGAAAATCAGAATGAAAGAAGTAAATGATTCGCTAAGAATAAATTTTAAACGAAGAAAATTAGTCATTTGTCTATTGAGCCTGTTGTTGACGTTGATGTCAACGAATTGAGAGATTAATCTCAGAATATCAGAATGTGTATTTGTCTCCCTTAAGAACGGATGTTTGTTTTGTAGTTGAACTTGGATGTGAGTATATATATATATTTGTTACCATAATAATGATAAAGTTCTTCTTTTATAGATATGTAGGCCATATTACCAATTCTTGGCACCTGATTGGTCAATTACAAATATCAGCTTGGTGTTTGACACGAATAAGGCCATCATAGCTACAATATGCAAAGGGCTCGAAGGAATAGCCATACCGCGTCATCCATCGAAAGGGATAACAGTATTTGCGTCCGGATCTTGAGTAGAGGAGTTCGTTCGAGAAATATATTGCCGTCTCCACCCAACTCAATGTGGGAAGAATGGGGAGGGAATACAAAATATGCGTGTTCCAGGACCCCGAAGCAGGTCCAGAAGGGATCAACCGTTCATAATTGAGAATTAGACTGTCAAAACCGGACGAGACAAAACGCTGCCTGTTATATATAATCGGTGTCTCTTCAAGAAAGCTTCATTGCTTCGGAGGCGTACGCTTGGAAGTAGGTTGGAAACTCCACCGTGCAGTTGTGCCACCAATTATGTCAACACAGGCGGAAGTGGGATGCTCACAATCCCTGGCTTTCGGATTGGATTATGGAGTGTATCCCACTAGGTATTAAGGGATATCTCCTGAAGCTTAGGCAGAATGAAGGAAGTAAGTGTACCCAATAGTGATGTCAAATACAAATCCTTCTTTAACAAAGTCAATGCAGCTTTGGATATATTTGGGGTAAAGTCATTTGTCCTACAAGGAGACTTCGGTGCACACCTCGGCACTGGTAATCGTAAGAAGGATTGATTGGGTGGAATGACGTCAAAGACCTTAATGAGGCGTCCATACTAGCCTTCTTTGCAGGAAAGGACTCTCTATGATATAGATATCGTTTTAAGAGAGGGATATTTATAAGGGTACTTGGAATAGAAATGCTTAGTGACAGAGGTTTCCGATAGATGTTGTTGATAGGTGATGCGATAAGAAAAAGAACTGGTTTTCGACCGGTACTTTTTCAACTGAATACTTATTGGAACTACAGTCACTTAACAGAAATAAAGCTCCTGGAGACAAGTACGTTCGGGTTGACATTTTGAAAAAAATTATATACATTCTCTGAGTGACCCGTGTATGCTAGGTGGATGGGACCTCTAGAAAAACACCAAGGCTATGGCAATCCGGGGTGATAATCACGCTTTAATTATAGAAAGTTCTACACTGCATGTCTGGAAACGATATGTTGGGAAGTTGTCGCGCCCAAGATTACTGTCCTGGACGCAGTACACCCGACCAGATAATCGTTCAAAGGAAGATCTTCGAGAAAACGTTGAAATATTTCCAAGGGGAATACGCCGTAAACCATGAAAAGGCATCACACGACATGCCGTGTGCTATGTTGCGGATGGTTTACCAGGAAGGTGAGATTAATGGGCAAATACTGGTTGCCATAAAGTACTTCAACGGATGTCCAAATGTTTGAATTTGCGTAAACGTCGAACCATTTCAAGGTGGCAGTTGGACTTCAGTAGAATTGCACATCCTTAGTGCCCCTTACCATAAATTTTATTATCTGGATGGACATGTCACAGCCATTGTGGGAGCTGTATCTCATTTCGTCTGTATGGGGTCGGTCGACTGCTCTTTGCAGACGACGTGCTGCTATCTGACTCATATCATGTTCACTTTCGACATGCATTGAATGGGTTGGCTGCTGAGTGCTCCAAGGCAGGGATGACTAACACACACTCTGCAGGAAAGTGGAACATCGTTACTTCGGGAATCTATTCACGAGTGATTGGAAGCACAAGACTGAACAGATTGCTAACTTCTAGATATAAATGCATTGATGCGCTAGGTCGGGCATTCGATTCTCAGACGAACAATAGTTGGTACACTTATCGACGTAGCACTGCATACACACACACACACACTCATATACACACGATTTCATAGTATAAAACAGTAACATTTTACTAAGGAAATTATTATAAAGTAGAATATATTTTAAAATAGATTTAGGCGTCTCAGTATATATTATAGGGGAAATATGTATTAGTGATGTAGAACCAATTCAATGTTGGTGAAATTAGAAATCACTAGTTAAGGAAACAAGGGTAAATTAATTTAGCTAAACAGTGTAGAACTGAAAGCTGAATTCTTTATAATATTTAATCTCATTCCTGAACATTTCTTCAATGCTTTTGTCTTATACAATATAAAAATTAGTTCTTACTTGGTGCAGGTTTATCGTCGAGAGATTTCCTGGAGATGAAACGGTTCTGTGAAAGAATAGGAACAGCATCACATAAAT
>NC_043014.1:5926919-5929419 GCF_006345805.1 Octopus sinensis
TATATGCACACACACAGGCACAGACAAACACACACACACAGAAACATATGCACACACATACACACAAACAAACAAACAAACACACACACACGCACGCAGAAACACACACAAACACACACACACAGATACACACATACACACACAAATATATGCACACACACACACAGACACAGAAACATATGCAAACACATACACACAAACAAACAAACGCACACACACACACTCGCACAAACACACTAACACACACACGCACAAACACACACACACACGCACAAACACACACAAACACACACGCACACAAACATATTTCACACACATACACACACAAACAAACACACACACGTATACACATAAGACACACACCTATACATACATATAGATATTCTGTATGTATATATATATTCTTCAATTCTTTTCTTTTATTCCTTTACATTTTGAATGCGGCTATGCTGGGGCACCGCATTTAATCGTAGAAATCGGCCACATAACTCATTCTTTATAAGCCCAGCACTTATTTTATCGTTTTCTTTGTCAAACCGCTACGTTGCTGGAAAGTAAACACACTAACGTCAGCTGTTAAATGATGGTTGGGGAACTTTTACATGTACATATTTATGTATATACATAAAAGAAATCCGTCATATATATATAATTTAAAATGGGGTAGGTAATTGGATATTAATTTAATTAACATCAATTTAACAGCAGTGGTCTAGCATATTGACATCTGAAGGTTTTGTAATTTGTATAATAGATATATGAGAGGGAAGACCACTATGTGGACATCTCTTATGCTAGATGTTGATCCGCTATGGTCTTACCACCAAGAAATTTTCTCAACAAAAATTCTTGTAAGTGGATTTGGTAGACGGAAACAGAAAGGGGCCCAACGTGTATATATATATATATATAAAGAGCGTTAGAATATATACTAAGCTTACAAATAATAATTCTTGGGCTCGATCTTTTCGAGCAAAAGCAGTGCTCCAGCATGTCCGCGGTGAAATGACTGAAACATGTAAAAGAATAAAATAAAAGAATATATTCATGCATGCATATATATAAATATATGCATGCATGAATATATTCTTTTATTTTATTTTATTCTTTTCAAAACTTTTCATTTCACGTTGCTCCATTCCACTCATCTGGCAAAAATGAGTAAGGCTGCGATGTATTGGCGGAACACATACGCCATTGAAACCGGAAAACCGGGCTCATGACCCTGGCTAGGATTTAAAAGGGTGCATTTACTATTTCATTATATATAAATATGTATATATATATATATATATATATATAGAGAGAGAGAGAGAGAGAGAGCGAGAGAGAGAGAGAGAGAGAGCCACATATCATTACCCACACACACTCACACATTCTTTAATAGCAGTACCACACCTACTCTTTTACATGCACTCACACATACACTCAACCTCATGCTCACTCCGACACTCACACAAACACATGATACCTGAAAATAGACAACATATACACACATGCGCAACATACATAAACACACGCAACCTGCACAGACACAGGTGACTTTCGCCCACAATGCATGCACAATACACCATACACAGGTACACTCTCTGGTTATAGACACATACATACACAGGTACACGCACCGCCTGAAAAAGCACACATCATATGCTACACGCAACACGCACACGTTAGCTCCATTCATACGTCCATACCCGTACTCACACACACATGCACACATACACACACACACACACACACACACACTCGCCCACACCTACCTACTCACACGCTGCCATTCACATATACACACTCACACGCACCTTAGTTCGTTTGGATCATAGTTACACTTGCCATTTTCATATACACTCAACAGATTAGACTTTTGGTAAACTAACATCGTCTTATAAGTAACCTTAGATCTCAAGAACCCTCCTACCCGGCTACAACAAGTAACCTTAAATGTCAAGAACCCTCCGATGAATTCTGGCTTTCCCTAATAAAACAGTTTTCTGAAGCTGTACGAAACAGCGTTTCATGCCTTTTTCCTCTCTCCACCTCTTCAGATCTTTTGGGATAGTCAATTATCTAGACAATTTCTATTCTCTTTATCTACTACTACTACTGCTACTACAACTACTACTACTACTACTACTACTACTACTACTTTAAATACTACTACTACTACAATTAATATTACTACAACTACTACTACTGCTGCTGTACTACTACTCTTTCTACTATTACTACTACTACTACTACTACTACTACAACTAATACTACTACAAGTACTTCTACTACTACTGCTGCTACTACTACTATTTCAACTACTACTACTACTACTGCTGCTGCTGCTACTACAACTACTACTACCACTACTACTACTGCTGCTACAACTACTACCACTACTACTACTATTACCAATTCATGCTTTCTAGCTTCTGTTACAGTGTCAGTCTGTATATTAAAGTCCCACAATATTTTATATCTCTTACATTCTGGTACTGTACTAGGTTCATGT
>NC_043014.1:5934419-5941919 GCF_006345805.1 Octopus sinensis
TAACCCAAAGAAGCGAATCCGGATTTGCCCATCGGAATAATTACTTCGAGATTGTAAACACAAAGTTCACTTTGATGTGTATTGCAACGTGATGTTGTTAGCCTTCGTTTATCTGAGAAATATTCGACACACTCCAACAGACACTCATGAATCCTATTGGATATAACGTGACGGTCACAACATCTCAACCTTCTTACACACAGCATCCGTGCTTGCCCTGACTATATTTGCTCTCTTTACTCTCACTTTTATGGGTGTTGTATTCGTTTCGCATGAAATGTATTCAGCTTCTAGGATCCATCCTTTCTTCGAGTCTGGTATGTTTACGTAGCGGATCGAAAAAATCGTCATATTTAATGTTCTCTGCTGCTGAAATGAGGCCATTTTGTCTGGTTGATTTCTTTTCTTATTCTTGTATATCAGCGTTTAGTGTATGATGTGAGTGTTCTGTGTATCGACTTCCATTTTGTCATATTCTGTGGAGAGGTGGGAAGGTTGTGATTTAGATTTAGGATTGGCAGGACCAATACTTATTTCGACTGTCTTTTGAAGGATTCATCGTGTGAATTCCACAGTCTCAGAAACTTTAAAATATACATTTAGTGATATTTCTAAAGTAGACGATAAATAGGTTTTATAAGAGATGGGGTAAGAATAGAACGGAAAGTTTCCTGATTAATAACGGCAAATAGAATGGATTGTGTGGAAGTATCTGGTTGTTGTTGAAAGAATCAGTTAAGTTCTGTGCGAAGTAATGTAGCGGTTCATGGCTCCTTGTCAGAATCCGAGTTGTAATTTGAAAACCAAGACGCCTGAGATAGTAGCGTCAAGCATTATATTTTATAAGGCTGGGCCAGAAAAGCTGATATAATTCTATGGAGGTACTTTATTTGGGGATTTTGCTGAATCATGAGACAGAAGACAAAATACTGTTAAACGAAATAGCATTTTACTTCAACATTGAATTTGGTAAACTGAAATTTTACAAAATGTGCTCTAGAATTTTTCAGGCAGATTAAGATTTTTACTTCGGGATATTTCTGGCATTCAACGTCGCCTCTTTTGTAAAGCTCTGAAAACTAGTACACAAGTTTATTGTAACGATAGACATAATTTAAAGAAAATATTAGGTAACACAATTAAAATTTTATATTATTTATTGTAATTCACAGACATCTTTTCATATGGAAGCGAATTTAATTTCTATTCAATGTTTACTGCACACAACGCAGGTTAATTCTCGACCATTGACATACGGTGGACATGGCAATGAACCACAACCAGCCTGAACGAAATACAATAAAGCTCCATCTTCGTCTCTGTAACCTGCTGGATCAGCTTCTGGTGCATGATCCACACACACATATTCATGTCTGCCCTTATGCCCGGGATGACTGGACATCAAATATCCTGAATACTCAGCTCTCCAACCAGCGTAACACTGTGTCCTGGCTGGTAACATCATAACAACAACAGGTTGTCGTGTCAAACAGACAGCGCACGGAACGTTGTGATCATTAAGTGCATTAGCGTTAGCAAAAGAAAAGAGTTTATTAAATAGGTAAGGTTTTAGTTGATATTCAGTGCCATGAATCCAACCTCCATCTACAACCTGTGCAGTATAATTGGCCCAAATGGGATCGTGGGGTAGACATAAGAGATTACTTCCGCCACCAGTATGGGAATAATATTGTCCACCAGCCACACCTAGAAATGGTAAGAATAAATCAAGTAAAAAATATATTAAGCAACATTATTAATGAAATAACGGAAACATTCATAACAGTTTGACCTTAAAAGAAGTCATGTTTAGTCACGTGTGAACGAATTGTGGTGTATGTGTTAGTGTTTATATGAGTGTAAGCTGTGTGTTGCTGAATGAGAGTGTGCATGTTTTCGCAGGTGTGTGTTTGTCTTCTCTACATATATGTGTGTGTGTGTTTGTTTGTGTGTGTATGTGTGTGTATTTGCGTGTGTTTGTGTGTGTCTGTGTGTTTTTGTGTGTCTGTGTGTTTGTGTATGTGCGCGCGCGTGTGTGTGTGTGTGTGTGTGTGCACGATTAGGTAATCGTGGTTGTGATGTGTATTATTACGTATGTTTGCATGGGGTAGATGTCTGTGTGTGGATGTAAACAAACGGAGAAAGGAAAGGGATTTTGTAGCGCATGTGGTCGTGATTTCCCGAAATGGAAAATTAGTCGTTCACGTTTGAACGGGAAAATTGTTGGTGAAGGGAATTGCATGTGGTTTGAGTAGAACAATACGAGAGACGGCAAGATGCAGAGAACTGGTGGGTAAGAGGGGATTAAATAATGTTTAGCCGACCATACGGGTGTGGCTGGCTATATCCATCGGTTTGTCTCGGACGAGTCAGGCCTACCACGAGACGTGCCTACCACATACTATAATATTATGATCACACAGATTTTATTTCATGCAAAGCATGAACTGAGGTGGGGTGAATTTTGAAGCTCATTGATGGCGTAGTGCTTAAGATGAATGGACAGCGATGTCGGCGATCGATAAAGGATATGTGTAGGGTTTATAGGGAGCAGATTCACAAAGGAAGCGAGGTTGGTTGGAGATGTGGGAAGCAGTAGCTTTGAATTGGAAGTGTCGGCGTTACCTTACAAAGATACACTGGACAATTAATGAGGCGAGGTGTTGCATGAAAAGAGATAGGTTAAAGGGGTTGGACGATTTCGGTAAGGCGGAGAAGAATAGAAGTGCAATATGTACTCAGTTGGGTTATCTCAGTGATAATTAGTCCCTCCATATTATTCTTAATAAATACAGTCCTTAGTTAGCTTTGTCCATTTCTAACAGTGTGTGGTTTGTCCATTCCACGTTGTACATTCTGCGTTCATGTCATTAACTATTTACAGTCACTGTCATCAATTGTAATTAGACCTTGTTCAATTTAGTCTATAACAACAATCAATAGACATTCTAGTTAATGATAGTCAAGTGGCCACTTTTCAGCTCTGGTCACTCACGTACAAAACCACCATCCGTAGCCAGTACAATTGATCACCAGTTAGCAGCCTCGGTATTTGATATCTACACTCCATACAAGTCAGCCAGGAGTTCTTGATCGCTATACTGGACTTCAGTCTAGCCTCTGTAATTTAACGTACATATATCTATATTCTGTAGTTAGACAACATCCTTTTCACCTGGTCCGTAGTAGATAACATTTAAAATTCTGATTTGACCAAATACCTACGAAGGAGTAAGCAGTTTTGTGCAGACTCTATATATCGCTTCAAATGTGATATATTAGATTATTTGCTTGAGTGTGTGTGCGTGTGCGTGAGAGAGAGGGTGGGAGAGAAAGAAAGGCAATAAAAAGAGAGAATGAGAGGTATAAAAAGAGAACAAGAGAAAGACAAAAAGAGAATGAGAGGTCAGAAATATAAAGAATACTAACCTTCATATACAAGTTTTGAATAAGGAGAACAAGTTGTTCTGCCCCACCGTGTATACAATGATCCGGGACCGGGCTCTGTGAAATTAAAATGAAACAATTTAGTTTAAAAGAAAGAATTCTTGAATCCTATACAAAGGAAGTTGTTGGCTTGGAAGGAATTGATAGAGAGGAGAGACATTTAGAATTTAAGAGAAAAATAATGAGTGAATGAATGAAAATCAGAATGAAAGAAGTAAATGATTCGCTAAGAATAAATTTTAAACGAAGAAAATTAGTCATTTGCCTATTGAGCCTGTTGTTGACGTTGATGTCAACGAATTGAGAGATTAATCTCAGAATATCAGAATGTGTATTTGGCTCCCTTAAGAACGGATGTTTGTTTTGTAGTTGAACTTGGATGTGAGTATATATATATATATTTGTCACCATGATAATGATAAAGTTCTTCTTTTATAGATATGTAGGCCAAATTATCAATTCTTGGTATCTGATGCAAATATTCATTGGTCAATTACAAATATCAGCTTGGTGTATGTCGCGAATAAGGCCATCATAGCTACAATATGCAAAGGACTCGAAGGAATAGCCATACCGCGTCATCCATCGAGAGAGATAACAGTATTTGCGGCCGGATCTTGAGTGGAGGAATCCATTCGGGAGATCTATTGCAGTCTCCACTCATCTTAATCTAGGATGCATGGGAAGGGAATACAAAATATGCGTGTTCCAGGACACCGAAGCAGGTCCAGAAGGGATCAACCGTTCATAATTGAGAATTAGACTGTCAAAACCGGACGAGACAAAACGCTGCCTGTTATATATAATCGGTGTCTCTTCAAGAAAGCTTCCTTACTTCGGAGGCGTACACTTGGAAGTAGGTTGGAAACTCCACCGTGCAGGTGTGCAACCAATTATGTCAGCACAGGCGGAAGTGGGATGCTCATAATCCCTGGCTTTCGGATTGGATTATGGAGTGTATCCAACTAGGTATTAAGGGATATCTCCTGAAGCTTAAGCAGAATGAAGGAAGTAAGTGCACGCAATAGTGAGGTCAAATACAAATCCTTCTTTAAGAAAGTCAATGCAGCTTTGGATATATTTGGGGTAAAGTCATTTGTCCTACAAGGAGACTTCAGTGCACACCTCGGCACTGGTAATCGTAAGAAGGATTGATTGGGTGGAATGACGTCAAATACCTTAATGCGGCGTCCATACTAGCATTCTTTGCAGGAAACGGACTCTCTATGATATAGATATCGTTTTAAGAGAGGGATATTTATAAGGGTACTTGGAATAGAAATGCTTTGTGACAGAGGTTTCCGATAGATGTTGTTGATAGGTGATGGGATAAGAAAAAGAACTGGTTTTCGACCGGTACTTTTTCAACTGAATACTTATTTGAACGACAGTCACTTAAAAGTAATAAAGCTCCTGGAGACAAGTACGTTCGGCTTCACATTTTGAAAAAAATTATATACATTCTCTGAGTGACCCGTGTATGCTAGGTGGATGGAACCTCTAGAAAAACACCAAGGCAATGGCAATCCGGGGTGATAATCACAGTTTTTGAAACTAAGACACCAGATAATGTGCTTTAATTATAGAAAGTTCTACACTGCATGTCTGGAAACGATATGTAAGGAAGTTGTCGCGCCCAAGATTACTGTCCTGGACACAGTACACCCGACCAGATAATCGTTCAAAGAAACGTTGAAATATTTCCAAGGGGAATACGCCGTAAACCATGAAAAGGCATCACACGACATGCCGTGTTGTATGTTGCGGATGGTTTACCAGGAATGTGAGATTAATGGGCAAATACTGGTTGCCATAAAGTACTTCTACGGATGTCCAAATGTTTGAATTTGCGTAAAAGTCGAAACATTTCAAGGTGGCGGTTGGACTTCAGTAGAATTGCACATCCTTAGTGCCCCTTACCATAAATTTTATTATCTGGATGGACATGTCACAGCCATTGTGGGAGCAGTATCTCATTTCGTCTGTATGGGGTCGGTCGACTGCTATTTGCAAACAACATGCTGCTATCTGACTCATGTCATGTTCACTTTCGACACGCATTGAATGGGTTGGCTGCCGAGTGCCCCAAGGCAGGGATGACTAACACAAACTCTGCAGGAAAGTGGAACATCGTTACTTCGGGAATCTATTCACGAGTGATTGGAAGCACAAGACTGAACAGATTGCCGAATTCTAGATATAAACGCATTGATGCGCTAGGTCGGGCATTCGATTCTCAGACGAACAATAGTTGGTACACTTATCGACGTAGCACTGCACACACACACACACTCATATACACACGATTTCATAGTATAAAGGAGTAACATTTTACTAAGGAAATTATTGTAAAGTAGAATATATTTTAAAATAGATTTAGGCGGCTCAGTATATATTATAGGGGAAATATGTATTAGTGATGTAGAACCAATTCAATGTTGGTGAAATTAGAAATCACTAGTTAAGGAAACAAGGGTAAATTAATTTAGCTAAACAGTGTAGAAATGAAAGCTGAATTCTTTATAATATTTAATCTCATTCCTGAACATTTCTTCAATGCCTTTGTCTTATACAATATAAAAATTAGTTCTTACTTGGTGCAGGTTTATCGTCGAGAGATTTCTTGGAGATGAAACGGTTCTGTGAAAGAATAGGAACAGCATCACATAAATAGAACTTGGGAGTATTTATTAACGTTTAGAACTTAAAACGATGCAATAGATGACATATTGGGACAGCTTCTTACGAAGATGTGAGAGGGACATCGACATTGATAATGTTTCCAATCTATAATATCATGTTACATCTTGCCGGTTTGCTTGAATTGGTCGCCCTTCTGTGCATCTGGTACTTTTTAAAATTTTATTTCATGCTTGCATATGGCAAATCATACACATTAAAGAGAAAGAGAATAATCCTGTTTTTTGTCGAGGACAGACTAATTTCGTTGTGTAAATTCCTGTTCATTTGAAGTTTGCTAGAGACGTAGAGCTGCGTAATATTCTGCTGACGTCAACACAAAACTCCCGACGCCAACCTTTCATGTACGGCGTCCTAATCCTTTTCCGCTGCGTGCTTAAACGAAACTCTGAAGGGAATTGTAGCCAGAGGATGTGGTCATGCTGGAGCACCACCTTCAGTGATACTGGTGAACAATATTCCGGAATTAAGCTGGAATACCAATATATCATTTGGCGTTCAATCGAATATCACAAAAATTAGTAAGAAAAATGTTAGGGAACATACATAGAAGGTTATTGATTGATTGTATACGAAAGGGATGAAGATTAGATTTCCTGTATACTGGTGCTATATTAACTCGTTATACTCTCCTCAAATGTAAACAAGTGTATATATGTGGATATATATATAAGTATGTATGTATGAATATATATATATATATATATAATATATATATATATATATATATATATATATATATATATATATATATATATACATACATACAAAATGGGACAAGAACGCAAAACATCCGCACAACTAGGTGATACAAATAGGGACAACAAAACATCCAGATAGACGATACAAAAAACACGGACGGGTCATTGGAAGCCTTTAATCATCAGTCAAGAACCGGATCATCCTCGCAATTTCGGCTGATTAATCTTGAGATTGCTCCAATCTGGCCAGCGCCAAGGAAAAACTAAGCTAAAAACATTCGATTCCTGGTTAAAAGAGGCATCGAATGTATACGAAACTAGGACGGAAAAACGGACGATGTTACACAAATATAAATACAAAAAAACAATTGAAATTATAATAATAACAGGACATAACAACAGGCGCCTTTCGACTGGAGACGAATTGAATTCAGCTGGCGTGTTGGGAGTTAAGCCTTACGGCAGAGGGAACGATATCAGTGTGGCAGTGACTGTGGTCAAAATAAAGGGTTTGCAGTCGGTCACGTGAGAAGAAAAGAGAGAGAAAAAGAGGAACAAAGAAATTAAATATAAATATATATATATTATATATATATATATATATATATATAATATACATATACAGATACACACACGCACATATACATATATT
>NC_043014.1:5949419-5954419 GCF_006345805.1 Octopus sinensis
TCATGATTTAGTGATGTTAGTTATAAGCTTTTATCGTGTTTTCTGAAGATTGATCATGAAAGGGGGATTTATTTGTACGGAGGTGTTTCATTTGGGGATTGTTTTCATTTTAAGACGGAATACAACACACATTTAAACGAATCATCATTTTATTTCAACTTTTAAATTTGATAAACTGAACCACATACAATGCATTCTAGAATCATTGCCTGAGGATTACATCCTTCTGTTAAGCTATTTGTCACATTCTATGATGTCTCTGTTGTTTGGTTTAGAATACTTTCTGAAAACTTGTAGCAGCAATTTATTTAACGACATATATTAGTTGGATAGAATATTGCAAAACACAATTAAAAGAAACGTATATGTTGCTTTATTATATTATCTTTTAGGATTCGCCGACATAAATTTTCATATGGAACTGAATTTAATTTCTATTCAATATTTACTGCACACAACGCAGGTTAATTCTCGACCATTGACATACGGTGGACATGGCAATGAACCACAAGCAGCCTGAACGAAATACAGTAGAGCTCCTTCTTCATTTCTGTAACCTGCTGGATCAGCTTCTGGTGCATAGTCCACACACACATATTCAAGTCTCCCCTTTGCTATGTAATGACTAGCCATCATATATCCTGAATACTCAGCTGTCCAACCAGGGTAACACTTTGTCCTGGCTGGTAACATCATAACAACAGCAGGTTGTCGTGTCAAACAGACAGCGCACGGAACGTTGTGATCATGAATTGATTCAGCGTTAGCAAAAGAGAAGAGTTTATTTGTAGGGTAAAAATATAGATCATATTCACTGCCATAAATGTAACCACTGCTTTCATGTTCTGTCGTATAATTGGCCCAAATGGGGTCGTTGGGTAGACATAAGAGATTACTTCCGCCACCTGTATGGTTATACAATTGTCCACCAACAACACCTAGAATTGGTAAGAAGAAATCAAGTAAAAATATATTAAGCAAAATTATATATGAAATAACGGAAACATTCATTACAATTTGACCCTTAAAAGAAGTCATGTTTACTCGCGTGTGAACGAATTGTGGTGTATATATGTTAGTGTTTATGTAAGTGTAAGCTGTGTTTTGAGGTATGCATGAGATCGTAGCTGTGCATTTGCCTTCGCATCATATATATATTATATATATATATATATATATATATATATATATATATATATATTATATATATATATATATATATATTATATATATATATACATATCGTAATAAGCAACTAGGATATCCAGATAATGCGGTACGATTGTTTCATACAACTCCATATATATATATGTTTTGTGTATACGGGTAAGTAATTGTGGTTACGACGTGGATTATTATGTATGTTTGCATGGGGTGGATGTCAATAGATGGAGAAAAAGAAAGATATTTTATAACGCAGGCACTCGTGTTTATCCGAAATGAAAAAGATGTTTACGTGTGAACGGGGATATTTTGGATGGTGGAAATTGTTGGTGGTTTGATTAGGACAATACGGGAGATGACGAGATGCAGAGAAGTGGTGGGTAACCGTCGATGAAATGTTGTTTAGTCGATCATACGAGAGTCAGTGGCTAAACCTCTCGTTTAGACTCGGACGAATCAGGCTTACATAGACGTTATGATCACACAGACTTTTTTTCATGCAATACACAGAAACGAGGTGGGAGGAAAAATCGTGAGGTTCAGTGATGGCGTAGTGCTTAGGATGAATGTACGGCGGAGTGGGCGACCGATAAAGGATATGTGTAGGTTTTATAGAGAGCGAATTCGGAGCATTTTAAAGCATTTTAAAGGAATGGCGAAGCGGTTTGTGGCAGCAGTTTTGAATTGGAAGTTTCGGAATTACCTTACAAAGATATACTGGATAATTAATGAGGTGATGTGGTGCATGAAAAGAGCAAGGTTTTAGCGATAGGACGATTTCGGTGAAGCGGAGAAGAATAGAAGTGCATTCTGTACTCTGTTGTGTTCTCTCACTAATATTTAGTCTCTCTCTATTTTACTTAATGAATACAGTCCTTAGCTTTTTCCATCAGTTACAGTGTGTGGCTTGTCCAGTCCTCATTGTACATTGTACGTTCATTTCATTCATAATTTACAGTCACTGTCATCAATTCTAAAAGACTCTTTTCAATTTAGCCCACACCTACGATCACTGGGCACTCTAGTTAATGATAGTCACGTGGCCACTTTTCAGCTCTGGTCACTCACGTACAATACCACAATCCGTAGCCTGTACAATTGATCACCAGTTAGCAGCCTCGGTATTTGATATCTACAATCCAAAGCTGGTCAGCCTGAAATTCTTGATCGCCATGGTGGTTTTCAGTCCAGCCCCTGTCTGTAATTTAACGTAGAGATATCTATATTCTGTGGTTAGGCAACATTCTTTTCATTTGGTCCGTAGTAGACAACATATAATATTCTGATTTGACCAAATACCTACAAAGGAGTAAGCAATCTTGTGTAGTGTCTGTATAGACTACAGGTATAGACGTTTGAAACGTGACATATCATAATAGGATTTGAGAATGTTTATGTCAGACAACCCGACAAATGTTGAGTGTGTGCATGTGCGTGAGAGAGAGGGTGAGAGAGAAAGAAAGGCAATAAAAAGAGAGAATGAGAGTTATTAAAAGAGAACAAGAGAAAGACAAAAAGAGAATGAGAGGTCAGAAATATAAAGTATACTAACCGTCATATACAAGGTTTGAATAAGGAGGACAAGTTGTTCTGCCCCATCGGGTATACAATGATCCGAGACCGGGTTCTGCGAAATTAAAATGAAATAATGTAGTTTAAAAGAAAGAATTTGGGGATCATTTACAAAGTAGATTGTTCAATTGGAAGGAATTGATGGAGAAGAGAGAAATATAGAATTTAAGAAAGAACGAGTGAATGAATGAAAGTCAGAACGAAAGATGTAAATAATAAGAATAAATTGTAAAGAAAGAAAAAAGACGTTTGTCTGTTGAGCCTGTTGGTGACGTTGATGTCAAAGATTTGAGAGATTAATCTCAGAATATCAGAATGTGTATCGGTCTCCGCTATGAACGGATGTATGTATGATGCGTAAACTTGGGTATGAGTATATATTCTTCTCAATAGAATAATGATAAAACTCAATAGAATAATGATAAAATATTCGCCAGGTGCGAATATTCATCGGTCAATTCCAAATATCAGTTTGGATCTCGGCGCAAATAAGGCCATCATAACTACAATATGAAAATAACAACCATACCGCATCATTTGTCGATTTATTTAAAAGACCTCGCATCCGGATCTCGAGTAAAGGAGTCCGTTCGATAAATGTATAGCACAACACACCCAATACCGGTGCAACCAGCAAGAAGCCTGCAACTTAATCTGGGGTGCGTGGGGTGGGGGCACAAAATTGACGGTCTCAGGACACCAAAGCAGATCCAGAAGGGAACAATCTTTAATAATTGAGAATTAAAACATCAAAATTGTTAGATATAATCTGCCCGTAAGATATAATCGGTGTCTCCTCTACAAAATTTCGTTTCTCCGATAGCGTACACCTGGATATAGGCTTGAAACTCCACTACGCAACTGTGGTGCCAACAATGTCTGCACAGGTGGGATTAGGATACTCTCAATCCCCAGCTTTCGGATTGTATTATGGAGTGAAACCGACTAGGTGTGAGGGTTCACCTCTTGAAGCTAAGGCTGAATATGAAGGACCACTGTGGCTGCTGTAAGTATACGCAGCAAACAGCGAGGTCAAATACAAATCCTTCCCAAGCAAATTCACCTCAGCTTTAGATATATTTGGGGTAAAGTCATTTGTCCTGCAAGGAGACTTCAGTGCACACCTTGGCACTGATAACCGTGAGAAGGATTGATTGGAAGGAATGTCGTCAGTGAACTTAATGGAGAGGTCATAGCAGCCTTCTGTGCAGGATACACACTCTCCTCTCTCTGGTATAGACATTATTTTAAGACAGGGATATTTATAAGGGTGCCTGGTATAGAAATACTTGGTGACAGAGGTTTCTGATAGATTTCGGTCATCTTCCACTCTTTGCTGAACGTTCGGGTAAAAGGAGGGGTGGAGTTGTCAATTCGTCACTACCAAAATGTCTAAAAACCTGAAAATTCCTACAGTCTACCGAACACTGGAAATTGGTAAGTCCAGTGCGACCTACAGAATACAGTTGAAAGCCGAAGTTGATGCTGGGATCAGAAACGAAAATGTGGAGACTTTTGCATCCAATTTGAGAGTGACCCGCCTGAATGAAGTTGGACATCGAAATGGATTCGTGATTGTATTATGTTTTTCGGCAGGTTCTTCTTCGTTTGAACGCTTATTTGAGCTAAATTCACTTAAAAATGATAAAGCTGCTGGTGAAAAGCACGTTCGGCTTGATATTTTAGAAACCTTAAATACAGATGGTATTCTCTGAGTGACCCATGTACGCTAGGTGGATGGGACCTCTGGAAAAAACACCAAGGCAATGGTAATATGGGGTGACAATCACAACTTTTTCAAACAGAGACCAAAGAGTGTGTTCTAATTATAGAAAAGTCTACACTAGATGTCAGGAAACGATATGTAGGGAAATTGTCGCTCCAACGATTACTGTCCGTGACGCAGTACACCTGACCAGAGAGTCATTCAAAGACAGATCTTCCAACAAACGTTGAAGCATTTCCAAGGTTTATACGCTGTAAACCACGAAAATGCACACGATCAGGTGCCCTGGGGCATGTTGTGGATTGTTTACCAGGAAGGTGAGTTTAATGGGCAAATACTAGTTGCCATAAAGTACTTATAAGGATGTTCAAATGTTTGTATTTATGTAAAAGTCGAAAGTTTTCAACGTGAAGGTTTCACTTAGTTGAAGTGTGCATTGTTAGTGCCCCTTCTCACATTCTTTTTTGTGATCTGGTTGAATATGCGCAGCCATTGTGGTAGAGGTATCCCAATTCATCTCTACGTGATTTGTCGACTG
>NC_043014.1:5966919-6004419 GCF_006345805.1 Octopus sinensis
TCATAATTGTTAAGTTTTAAGTTTCTAGTTTGATAATAGAGTTTATTATAAGTAAAATTATTATATTATTTATATCTTAAAAATATTGTTTTAATATTTCTGATTATTTTTAAAATATTTCAATTAACCTGAAGATTGACTGTAACCATAACTCGAATTATTAATTGAATTTAAATTATTGTTATTCAGATTGGTACAGCCATGAAACGATCGTAGTGTTTTAATCTTTATCTTTTATTAAACTTTTAATACTTTTGATATTTAAAAAATAAATTAATTAATTAATTAATAAAATAATATATAAGTATAAAAATATACATACATACATATATATATATTTGTATATATATATATAACATTTATAAGTTGAAATTATATAAATAATTTTTTATTTTTAACTTTTATATTTTTAATTCATTTTATGTATTGGCTTATGTTTTTCACTATTTGATTTGCCTAATAGTGGTTTTATCTCTAATTTAATATAATATAATATATATATATATATAATATATATATATATATATACATTTATAAGTTGAAATTATATAAATAATTTTTTATTTTTAACTTTTATATTTTTAATTCATTTTATGTATTGGCTTATGTTTTTCACTATTTGATTTGCCTAATAGTGGTTTTATCTCTAATTTAATATAATATAATATATATATATATATAATATATATATATATATATATACATATGGCAGGAAGTATGTAAGAAGGCATATAGGCGTAGAACATTCATCCAACTTACAATAAAGCACGGTGGTGGTAGTGAGATGATGTGGGGCTCTAATGTCTGAAAACGGTGTCGGTCTTATAATCCGAATCAAGGGCATTATGGATACTAAGTCCTATCTAGAAATATGGGATAATGCTGTGCTTTCATACGCCCGAAATGCATTTAGGCCGATCTTGGTCTTCCCAGCATGACAACGACTCGAAACACAACTCACACTTAGTCAGAGATTACATCAGATCTAAGGGAGTTCGGTTGATGCAGTGGGCGGCGTAGTAGCACGACCTAAATCCCATCGAAAATCTTTGGGATATGTTGGATAGAAAATAAGGATGATTTTTTTTAATTTTACATTATTGGCGAAAATTGGGGGGAAAATCTCAGGAACAGTGATAAATGATCTGAACAATTCTGTTTCACAGATGCAAAGTTGCATTAAGTAATTTTGTGTGAGCTTATTGTTTATTCTTTTTCTTTTGTTGATCTCGAAATAAACTTTTAAAAGCAACAAAATACAATTTTAAAAACCGTTCCTCAATAAAATGGCGCTATAAATTACGATAATTAAGATTTATTTTTAATTTAATATTAAGATATTTATGTTGCACTGTAAAATAGTATACCATATTAAAACACGTGAATTTTCATTTATTTTCATTTATACATCTTAATTCATAATTTAAAACTTGAATATATATAAAGATGCTATTTTAGCATTAGCATTTAAGCGTTCATATATTAAATGGCATCACTGCATATGCATGACTGATGTACGTAAAACCTTACATACAAATCTGAAGCATATTCATACATAAATACATACAGAGAGATATTTAATGCATTATCACTAGCTTAAAATATTTTTGTTTTATAAATCATAGCAACACATACAGGTACAGTGTCACACATTTGGAACTCAATTTCCAAGTTCACCTTCCGTATGGTCTGCATATGTATGACAGAATTCATACATATGAATTCATACACATATACATATATATATATATATATATATATATATATATTATATATATATATAATATATATATATATATATATATATATATATATATATACATATATATATATATATAATATATATATATATATATGTAGCAATCTCAATTTCGTCCGTGAACTGAGGTTAATTTGAAAAAAGCTACTAAATAAATCCTACAGCCATATCAGATTTCAACAAAGCCCCATCACTTTCCTTTTCTAATGGCGGGTTGCATATGCAGCTGCGCATGCTCTGTACAGCTTTAACACATGACGGTCGTTTTAACTGTCTAATTATGCTCCATCACTAACAACTGAATCAAAAGAAAAATTTGATGATTTACCAGCGTCCGTATTCTGTGCAATTGTTTACAATTTACTGTCAGGAAAATATTCATAATCCAGAGAAGCGAATCCGGATTTGCCCATCAGAATAATTACTTTGGGATTGTAAACACGAAGCAATCTTTAATATTTATTGGAACGTGATGTTGTTAGCCTTCGTGTATCTAACAAATATTCTACACACTCCAACATACAATCATGAATCCTATTGGATATAACGTGACGGTCACAACATCTCAGCCTTCTTACACACAGCATCCGTGCTTGCCCTGACTATATTTGCTCTCTTTACTCTCACTTTTATGGGTGTTGTATTCGTTTTGCATGAAATGTATTCAGCTTCTAGGATCCATCCTTTCTTCGAGTCTGGAATGTTTACGTAGATGAGTGAAAGAAATCGTCGTATTTGATGTTCTCTGCTGCTGAAATGAAGCAATTTTTCTGGTTGATTTCCTTTCTTATTCTTGTATATCAGCGTTAAGTGTATGATGTGAGTGTTCTGTGTATCGACTTCCATTTTGTCATATTCTGTGGAGAGGTGGGAAGGTTGTGATTTAGATTTAGGATTGGCAGGACCAATACTTCTTTCGACTGTCTTTTGAAGGATTGATCGTGTAAATTCCACAGTCTCAGAAATGTTAGAATAAAGCTTTTGTGATATTTCTAAAGTGGACGATAAATAGGTTTTATAAGATATGGGGTAGGAATGGAACGGAAAGCTTTCCTGATTAATAACGGCAAATAGAATGGATTATGTGGAAGTATCTGGTTGTTGTTGAAAGAATCAGTTAAGTTCTGTGCTAAGTAATGTAGCGGTTCATGGCTCCTTGTCAGAATCCGAGTTGTAATTTGAAAACCAAGATGTCTGAGATAGTAGTGTCGAGTATTAGATTTTCTAAGGCTGTGCATGAAAAGCTGATATAATTCTATGGTGGTACTTTATTTGGGGTTTGTTGAATCATGAGACAGAAGACAAAATACTGTTAAACAAAATAACATTTTATTTCGACGATAAGTTTGATAAACTGAAATCTTACAAAATGTTTTCTAGAATCATTTCGACAGATTTAGATTTTTCTTGTTTTTGAGGATATTTCTGGCATTCTACATCGCCTCCTTTGATTGGTTTTCAATATCTTCTGAAGACTAGTATACCAGTTTATTTTAACGATATACATACTTTAAGGAAAATATTAGGTAACACAATTAAAATTTTATGTTATTTATTGTAATTCACAGACATATTTTCATATGGAACCGAATTTAATTTCTATTCAATATTTACTGCACACAACGCAGGTTAATTCTCGACCATTGACATACGGTGGACATGGCAATGAACCACAAACAGCCTCAACGAAATATAATAGAGCTCCATTTTCGTTTCTGTAACCTGCTGGATCAGCTTCTGGTGCGTAGTCCACACACACATATTCTTGTCTGCCCTTATGTAAGTAATAATTGGCCATCAAATATCCCGAATACTCAGCTCTCCAACCAGCGTAACACTTTGTCCTGGCTGGTAACATCATAACAACAGCAGGTTGTCGTGTCAAACAGACAGCGCACGGAACGTTGTGATCTTCAAGCGATTTAGCTTTAGCAAAAGAAAAGATTTTATTAGTCAGGTATATACCTATTTGATATTCACTGCCATAAATGTAACCACCTTTTTCATCTCCTGTTGTATAATTGGCCCAAATGGGATCATTTGGTAGACATAAGAGATTACTTCCGCCACCAGTATGGGAATAAAGTTGTCCACCAACCACACCTAGAATTGGTAAGAATAAATCAAGTAAAAAAGATATTAAGCAAAATTATAAATGAAATAACGGAAACATTCATTACAGTTTGACCCATAAAAGAAGTCACGTTTAGTCGCGTGTGAACGAATTGTGGTGTATATATGTTAGTGTCTATGTTAATGTAAGCTGTGTGCGTATGAGTTCACAGCTGTGCGTTTGCGTTCTCTTCATGTGTGTATGTGTGTGTGTGTGTGTGCACGATTAGGTAATCGTGGTTGTGATGTGTATTATTATGTATGTTTGAATGGGGTAGATGTCTGTGTCTGGATGTCAATAAACGGAGAAAGGAAAGGGATTTTGTAGCGCATGTGGTCGTGATTTCCCGAAATGGAAAAGATGTCGCTCACGTTTGAACGGGAAAATTGTTGGTGATGGGAATTGCATGTGGTTTGAGTAGAACAATACGAGAGACGGCAAGATGCAGAGAACTGGTGGGTAAGAGGGGATGAAATACTGTTTAGTCGACCATACGGGTGTGGCTAGCTATAACTATCGGTTTGTCTCGGACGAGTCAGGCCTACCACGAGACGGGCCTAACACATACTATAATATTATGATCACAGATTTTATTTCATGCAAAGCATGAACTGAGGTGGGGTGAGAATTGTGAAGCTCATTGATGGCGTAGTGTTTAAGAAGAATGGACAGTGATGTCGGCGACCGATAAAGGATATGTGTAGGGTTTATAGAGAGCAGATTCACAAAGGATGTGAGGTTGATTGGAGATGTGGGAAGCAGTAGCTTTGGATTGGATGTGCCGGCGTTACCTTACAAAGATACACTGGACAATTAATGAGGCGAGGTGGTGCATGAAAAGAGAAATGTTTGAGGGATAGGACGATTTCGGTAAGGCGGAGAAGAATAGAAGTGCAATATGTACTCACTTGGGTTCTCTCAGTGATAATTAGTCCCTCCATATTATTCTTAATGAATACAGCCCTTAGTTAGCTTTGTCCATTAGTTACAGTGTGTGGTTTTTCCAGTCCACATTGTACATTCTCCGTTCATCTCATTAACCATTTACAGTCATTATCATCAATTCTAATTAGACCTTGTTCAATTTAGTCTATAACAACAATCATTAGGCACTCTAGTTAATGTTAGTCAAGCTGGTCACACTCGTCCAAAACCACCATCCGTAGCCAGTACAATTTATAACCAATTAGCAGGCTTGGTATTTGATATCTACACTCCATACCAGTCAGCCAGGAGTTATTGGTCACAATACTGTACTCCAGTCTAGTCCCTATCTATAAGTTCAAGTACAGATATCTATATTCTGCAGTTAGACAACATCCTTTTCTCTTGGTCAACTCTAGACAACATTTAAAATTCTGATTTGACAAAATACCTACAAAGGAGTAAGCAGTCTTGTGCAGTCTCTATAGGGTCTATAGGTATCGTTTCAAACGTGATATATCACATGATTTGCTTGAGTGTGCGTGCGTGCGTGTGCGTGTGAGAAACGGAAAGAGAGGGGGCGACAGAAAGAGAAAATGAGAGGAATAAAAAGAGAAGAAGAGAAAGATAAAGAGGGAAAGAGTGAACAGAAGTATAGTTTATACTAACCGTCATATACAAGGTTTGAATAAGGAGGACAAGTAGTTCTGCCCCATCGGGTATACAATGATCCGGGACCGGGTTCTGTGAAATTAAAATGAAACAATTTAGTTTAAAAGAAAGAATTCTTGAATCCTATACAAAGGAAGTTGTTGGCTTGGAAGGAATTGATAGAGAGGAGCGAAATTTAGAATATAAGAGAGAAAGAATTAGTGAATGAATGAAAATCAGAATGAAATAAGTAAATGATTCGCTAAGAATACATTTTAAACGAAGAAAATTAGTCATTTGTCTATTGAGCCTGTTGTTGACGTTGATGTCAACGAATTGAGAGATTAATCTCAGAATATCAGAATGTGTATTTGGCTCCCTTAAGAACGGATGATTGTTTTGTAGCTGAACTTGGATGTGAGTATATATATATATTTGTGTACATAATGATGATAAAGTTCTTTTATAGATATGTAGGCCATAATATCAATTCTTGGCACCTGATTGGTCAATTACAAATATCAGCTTAGTGTTTGGCGCGAATAAGGCCATCGTAGCTACAATATGCAAAGGGCTCGAAGGAATAGTCATACCGCGTCATCCATCGAGAGGGATAACAGCATTTGCGTCCGGTTCTTGAGTGGAGGAGTCCATTCGGGAAATATATTTCAGTCACCACCCAAATTAATCTGGGATGCATTGGAAGGGAATACAAAATATGCGTGTTGAGGAACCCCGAAGCAGATCCAGAAGGGATCAACCGTTCATAATTGAGAATTAGACTGTCAAAACCGGACGATACAAAACGCTATGTCGGTGTCTCCTCGAGATGGCTTCATTACTTCGGAGGCGTACACTTGGAAGTAGGTTGGAAACTCCACCGTGCAGGTGTGCCACCAACTATGTCTGCACAGTCGGAAGTGGGATGCTCACAATATCTGGCTTTCGGATTTGATTATGGAGTGAATCCCACTAGGTATTAAGGGATACCTCCTGAAGATCAAGCAGAATGAAGGAGTGGTGTAGCTGCTGGAAGTAAATGCACCCAATAGCGAGGTCAAATACAAATTCTTCCTTAACAAAGTCACTGCAGCTTTGGATATATTTGGGGTAAAGTCATTTGTCTTACAAGGAGACTTCCGTGCACACTTTGGCGCTGATAACCGCAAGATGTATTGATTGGGTGGAATGGCGTCACACACCTTAATGTGGTGGCCATACTAGTCTTCTGGACTCTCTATGATATAGATATCGTTTAAGACGGTTGTTTATAAGGGTACTTGGAATAGAAATGCTTCGTGACAGAAATTCTTGATAGATGTTGTTGTCGTCTCAGTCATCTTTGAGTCTGTGCTGGACGTTCGGGTAAATGGAGTGGGGAGAGTTGTCAACTGACCACTACCAAGATGTCTGAAACCGGAAGATGCCTACAGTTGGGAGAACCTAGTAAATTGGTAAGTCCAGTGCGACCTACAGAATAAAGTTGAAAGCAGTAGTGGATGATGGAATAAGAAACAAAATTGTGGATAATATTGCATCCAAATTGAGAGAGACCCACATGAATAAACTTGGGCATCGAAATCGATTAGTGATTGTATCATTTTTGTCGAACTAAAGTCACTGAAAAGTGATAAAGCTGCTGGAGTGAAATACGTTCGTCTTGATAATTTAAAACCCTTAAATACTCAGGGTATTCTCTGAGTGACCCATGTATGCTAGGTGGAATGGGGCATCAGGGAAAACACGAGGGCAATGTCAATCCGGGGTAATAATCACGGATTTTTTAAAGACAAAGTCTACACTACATGTCTAGAAAAGTTACGTTGGGAAATTGTCGCGTCCAAGACTACTGTCCTGGATGCAGTACACCCGACCAGATATTAGTTCAAAGCTGATCTTCGAGAAAACGTTGAAATATATCCAAGGGGATTACGCTGTAGACCACGTGCTGTGGGGCATGTAGCGGATGGTTTACCAAGGTGAGATTATTGGGCAAATACTTTTTACCGTAAAATACTCGTACGGATGTCCATATGTTTAAATTTCTGCAAAAGCCGAATGTTTTCAACGTGGAGTTTGGACTTCAATAGCAGAGCGTATTGTTAGTGCTTCTTCTCACATTTCTTATGATCTGGTTGAGAAGTATCCCATTTCGTCTGTATGGGGTCGGTCGACTGCTATTTGCAGACGACATGCTGCTATCTGACTCATGTTATGTTCACTTTCGACACGCATTGGATGGGTTGGCTGCCGAGTGCTCCAAGGCAGAGATGACTAACACACACTCTGCAGGAAAGTGGAACATCGTTACTTCGGGAATCTATTCACGAGTGATTGGAAGCACAAGACTGAACAGATTGCTAACTTCTAGATATAAACGCATTGATGCGCTAGGTCGGGCATTCGATTCTCAGACGAACAATGGTTGGTGCACTTATCGACGTAGCGCTGCACACACACACACACACACTCATATAAACACGATTTCATAGTATAAAAGAGTAACATTTTACTAAGGAAATTATTATAAAGTAGAATATATTTTAAAATAAATTTAGGCGTCTCAGTATATATTATAGGGGAAATATGTATTAGTGATGTAGAACCAATTCAATGTTGGTGAAATTAGAAATCACTAGTTAAGGAAACAAGGGTAAATTAATTTAGCTAAACACTGTAGAACTGAAAGCTGAATTCTTTATAATATTTAATCTCATTCCTGAACATTTCTTCAATGTTTTTGTCTTATACAATATAAAAATTAGTTCTTATTTGGTGCAGGTTTATCGTCGAGAGATTTCTTGGAGATGAAACGGTTCTGTGAAAGAATAGGAACAGCATCACATAAATAGAACTTGGGGTTTCATCAGTTTTATCGTCGAGAGATTTCTTGGAGATGAAACGGTTCTGTGGAAAAATAGAGAGTATTTATTATCGTTTAGAATTGAAAAAAAATGCAATATATGACAACATTTTCGGACATCATTTTATGAAGATGTGGTTGACGTCGACATTGTCCATTCCACCAAATCTATTATATTGCGTTACATCTTGGAGGTTTGCTGGAACTGCATGCCTTTCTGTGAATCTGGTATTTCATTATTTCATGCTTGTATATGGCAAAGCATACACATTACATAAACAGCTAATATCCCTGTTCATTGTCAAGAGTAGACTAATTTTGCTATCTAAAATCGCTGGTAGTTTGAAGATTACTAGAAACGTAGACTTGCGCATTCTGCTGACGCACAAGAATGCCCGACGCCAACCTTTCATGTACGGCGTCCTAATCCGCTGTAGGACTTTTCCACTGCGTCCTTAGGAGAAACTATCAAGGCAATATGATGCAATATTTAAAAGTAGTTTGAATTGATGCAAAAGCTCTATTGCCTTGATATTGTTTAGTATAGTTATCCATCATGATCACTGAAGAGTCGGGCATTTCTAGCACCGGTGAATAATATTCCGGATCGAATACCACAAAAGTTTCTAAGAAAAATTTTAGAGAACATACATAGAAGGTTATAAATTGACTGCATACGAAAGAGATGAGGATTAGATATTTTGTACACGGGTGCTATATAAACTGGTTATTCACTCCTTAAATATAGTGTGTATATGTAGATGTATATATGTAAGTGTATAAAAAGTTATATATGTATATATATATGTATATAAATATAAGTATATATATATTTATATATGTATATTTGATTTTGATTTTTTGATTTTTCCAGTTTCAGCTTATGAGCTGTGACCATGCTGGGGCACCGCCATTTATATATATATATATATATGCATCTATATATACATATTTATGCATATATATATGTATATATAGATATATATATTCATATATATATATATATACACATATAGATACATAACTATATATATGCATATATATGTATTTACATATATGTATGTGTGTGTGTGTGTGTGTTTGTGTGTCTTTGTGCGATTGCGTGAACGATAGCTCGTATGTATGTGTATGTCGTATAGGAACATATGCAGATGTTTCACTACGCTCTGACACTGATATGTGTATGCATGCATACATAACTACACACACATGCGCAATTACATAGTCACCTCAAATAAGTACATGCATACGTGTCCATGTACATACAGATACGACAGAGGCAATCACACATCTCGCACACACCGATGGATGAATTGACTCTCTTTTTATAAATCACTAGCAGTGTCGCCCGGCGTTGCTCGGGTTTGTAAGGGAAATAACTATATAAGCATTTTTAGAGAGTTATAGCCAAAAAATAGCAAAAAATGCATTAAAAATGGAAAGAAAATTATGGTAAAATTTTTTTAAATCGTTGACTCATCGTAGACATTTTTAGAGAGTTACTTCCCTTATATAATAGCGAAAAAAATGAATTAAAATGGAAAAAAATGATGGTAAATTTTTTTTTAAATCGTAGACTCATCGTAGACGCGCGCTAATACCCAGAAGGGCTCGATATGAATCACGACTATAAGATACCCGGTTTTGGTTAAACTGCACCGCAAAATGTGGGAGTAGTTAGGAATCTAAATCGTAGGAGACAGACACACAACTTCACTTTTAAAGATAAAGATTTCAATGAGAAACGTCAATCTATATCTTACAACGTACAAAAGAAATCATTGCTGACATTAAAAATAACCACTTGTTCTACATAGAGTCAGTTCGCAATACATTCTCTTATGCCTTCCAGTAATACCAAACGCAGATCGCTTAAGAGGATATTATTATTAATTACTCTCTGCAAATCCTTACTTTCGTTTGATAATAATATTTGTTAGTCATTATGTGAAGTATTATAGAATTTTCCCATTATTTAATCTAAAGAAATTGGATGCCTTTCGATCGAGATGTGTTTTTATCTATCTATCTATCTATCTATCTATCTATCTATCTATCTATCTATCTATCTATCTGTCTATTTATCTATCTATCTATCTGTCTGTCTATCTATCTGTCTGTCTATCTATCTGTCTGTCTATCTATTTGTCTGTCTATGTATCTATCTATCTATTTATCTATCTATCTATTTATCTATCTATCTATCTATCTATCTATCTATATATATATCTGTCTGCCTGTCTATCTGTTTATCTATTTATCTGTCTATCATTCTATCTATCTCTCTATCTGTCTATCTATCTACCTATCTATCTATCTATCTATCTATCTATCTATCTATCTGTCTGTCTATCCGCAAAGATATCAATCCATACACACACTCACACACGCATTTACACACACGCACACATAATACATACATACACACATATTTACACGCATACCTAAATAAATACATGCATACATACATGCATATATTAACACAAAATCTATGACTTACCGTTTTCGATTTCCCTTCCATTTTTCCTATTCTTGAATCTTGATGAAGAATCACGATCGTCAGAACGAGAAGAACCCCAAAAGCTATGAGAGAAGAAATGGAATAACGCTGCGAAATATTCCTGGACAGTTGTGCGAAATCCATTCTGGTGACAGTTGTCGGTCGTACTTGATACTTCATGTGGCTTCAACAAAAGATCGAGATGCGAGGTTTAAGCTGAAGACCTGTAACTGAATTCCACGTATTTATTGAGCGCACAACAACCCATTAGATCTTATCGTAAACTTATGAACCAATGGGATCGGTGTAACTGTAAAAGTGCGTGTGAACTTATCTGACAGGTTTAATTATTGGAAAGAGATGGTTTGATATTGTCACACAATAATTAGCAAAATATTTTGATGAATGAGAGACACGTGTAAAGTGAAATGATTCCTGTTTCTGGATATATTATGATATATTTATTTTCTAATGTTGTTATTAAATTTTATTTGATATTCTTGGGAACTGTAATATTCAGTGTGGGAAGTATTTCGTTCAACAGACGAATACACTCACACAAAAACACACAGACACACACACACGCGCACACACACACACACACACACACACACACACACACACACACACACACATATATATATATATATATATATACATATATATATATATATAGAATGGTTGTATACTGTCAATCTAACGTGAACGTGACAGTAGGGGGTTACATATATATATGTAAGATACAAAGTATACATTAAGTGAAAACTAAATAATATAATTTAAACTGTGTATATTAAATTATATTATTATTAATTAATTAATTAATTTATTTATTTTATAAACATGTAAATAAAATCTTATACTCTTTAAGTAGTTTATATGAAAAACCTTAATGTTACTTAAAATAGATAATATTAGTACAAGCTATAAATATTAGAATTAAAAATAGGAAATGGTTCAAATATATACACACCTATTATATAAATTAACTATATTATTAATATAGGAAGGAAGCACTCCGTCAGTTACGACGACGAGGGTTCCGGTTGATCCGAATCAACGGAACAGCCTGCTCGTGAAATTAACGTGTAAGTGGCTGAGCACTCCACAGACACGTGTACCCTTATCGTAGTCCTCGGGGATATTCAGCGTGACACAGAGAGTGACAAGGCCGGCCCCTTGAAATAGAGGTACAACAGAAACAGGAAGTAAGAGTGAGAGAAAGTTGTGGTGAAAGAGTACAGCAGGGATCACCACCATCCCCTGCCGGAGCGTCGTGGAGCTTTAGGTGTTTTCGCTCAATAAACGCCCGGTCTGGGAATCGAAACCGCGATCCTATGACCGCGAGTCCGCTGCCCTAACCACTGGGCCATTGCGCCTCCACTATTAATATATATGTAGTATCTATAGATTTAGTATTTTAATCAATAATATAGTTAACCAAAATATCAATTAATATTCAACCAATTTACTTAAATGTAATACTACGTAATAAATAGACCACCTAACTATTAAATAATGTTTTGTCTTACAAAACTAATATTTTAACAACGACATCAATAACTATAATAATAATTATTATTATTATTAATATTATTATTATTATTATTATTATTATTATTATTATTATTATTAATATTATTAACATTATTATTATTATTATTATTTATTATTATTATTATTATTATTATTATTATTATATTATTAACATTATTATTATTATTTATTATTATTTTATTATTATTATTATTATTATTATTCAGTAGTTTTATTTTTATAGAGTGCTTTCACTTCACTACCGAGCGCAGCTCTGTGTGCCTTGGGTATGTGCTGTGATTTGTTGTGATGCTCTGATGGTTATTGTATGGAAAGTGTTCTGCGTAGGATGTGTGCAGTGCCAAGTAGTGCAATTTTCTGTATGTTATATGTGTTTGTAAGTCCTGGTGTTTTTGTTATGTATTTGTCTGAATATTTTTTTATCATACCTAATGCACCTACTATGATAAGAATTGTTTCTGTTTTTAGATTCCACATTCTGGTTACCTCTATTTCCAGGTCTTTGTATTTTGAAAGGTTTTCCATTTCTTTTAGAGACACGTTGTCATCTGCCGGTATTGATACATCAATTAGAAAGCATTCTTTTTCTTCATGATCTCTGACAACTATATCTGGTCTGTTGGCCTTAATTTCTCTATCTGTGTGTATCGGCATATCCCAGAGTATGGTTGCTTTCTCGGTTTCTGTGACCTTTTCTGGTGTGTGCCTGTACCATCTTTTTTCTGTTGTTATTCCATAATGTTGGCATAGCTTCCAGTGTATGTAGGTTCCAACTCTGTCATGTCTGTGAATATATTCCTTCTTAGCCAGGACTGGGCAGCCAGAGACAATATGATTTATTGTTTCTTGTCCGTCTCCACATATTCTGCAGTTACATGTTATATTTCTTTTCATTACATGTTTTTGGTAATTTCTGGTGGGGAGGCTTTGGTCTTGTGCTGCAATTAAAATCCCTCTGTCTCTGCTTTGAGTCCTGAGCTTCTCAACCATTGCTAGGATTTTTCTTTGTCTATTTCTTTTGCGTTTAGTTTAGTCCAGTATTACCATGAAGGGGCTTTTCTTGCCATCGTTTTATCATGTTCGTTGCTGTTCTATTTTTAGTTGGATTTCATTGTTTTATAGCTTTTGTTGTTTCTTCATCATCTTCTTCTTCTTCTTCTTCTTCTTCTTCTTCTTCTTCTTCTTCTTCTTCTTCTTCTTCTTCTTCTTCTTCTTCTTCTTTATCATATTTATTAGGTGGTATGATTTCTTGTTTGTATTTGTCAGTTTCCTTAAATACTGAGAACAGTTTTTGTTTTGCTCGTGTTTTGCCGCTATTTGTATCAGTTTTCCTTCCTTCTGAAGTAGATATTTTTGCAGTCCTATGGTGGTTATTTTATAGTGGTTTTCCAGCTGTATAAGGCCTCTACCACCTTCTATACGTTGCATATATAGTCTTTCTATGTCAGACTTTGTGTAATGCATCCTAGTTCCTGTCATTATTTTTCTTGTTTTCCTATCTATTTTGGTCAGTTCATTTAGTGTCCAGTTAAGGATATTGTAGCTATAACTTATAACTGGGACAGCTAAAGTGTTGATACCTTTTATCTTGTTTTTAGCATTGACCTCTGTTTTTAGAATTGATCTAACTCGTCTATAATATTCTTTTTTTATTTTCTCTTTCATTTGTGTGTGTTGTGTCTTATCTAGTTCATGGATTCCTAAGTATTTGTAAGTTTGGCTTTGGTCTAATTCTTTTATTTCGTTGGTTTTATCTAGTGTGATATTGCTACTCTTAACTAGTTTTCCTCTTTTCATGGTTACTTTGGCGCATTTTTCTAATCCAAATTTCATATCTATTTCTTTGGTAAATCCATGAACTGTCTTTAATAGTGTTTCCAGCTGTTTGTCATTTGCAGCGTATAGTTTTAGGTCATCCATATATAAAAGGTGGCTGATCGTTTTGCCGTAACATTTATATCCGCATCCAGTTCTATTTAACATATCAGATAGAGGTGACAGTGCCAAGCAGAAAAGGAGTGGAGAGAGCGTGTTTCTCTGAAATATTCCTCTTCTAATGGGGATGGCTTTGGTTTTCATGAGTCCCTCTTTTGTTTGGAGCTGTAGTACTGTTTGCCATTTATTCATAGAGTGCCCTATGGATTTTATAATTGTTGGTGCTACTTTGATAATGGCTAATGTTTCGAGGATCCATGTGTGGGGGATGCTATCAAACGCCTTTTTGTAGTCGATCCAGACCATACTGAGGCCTTTCTTCTTTCTGTGGCTGTCTTCAGTTATGGCTTTATTAAACATTAGTTGATCTTTACAGCCATATGAGCCTTTGCGACATCCTTTCTGCTCTTCTGGAAACAGGTTGTTTTCGTTCAGGTGCTTGTTCAACCTTTGCGATATCACTGCAGTAAATGCCTTGTACATTGTAGGGAGACAGGTTATTGGTCTGTAGTTTTCTGGTTTTGCTGTCTCATTTGATTTGGGAATTAAGATGGTTTTCCCCTTCGTGAGCCATTCAGACATTGTCTCTGGCTCTGCTAGTATGTTGTTAAAGTTTTCAGCCGGCTTTTTGTGCATTCCTGTTAGATATTTCAACCAGAAGTTGGGGATCTTGTCATGGCCAGGTGCCTTCCAGTTGCTTAGTCTTTGCAGTGCCTGGGTAACCTCTTCAGTTGTTATGGGGGTCCAAAGTTGCTCAGATGCTGAGTTTGTTGTTTTAATACTCCTTTTTTTTTTGGTTGTTCGTTCGCCGACCATATTTCTCTCCAGAATTCTTCCACTTCTTCAGCCGTTGGTGCTGCAGTGATTTCTATTTTATTTTTGCCAAGTTCTTGGTAGAACTTTTGGGGGTTGGAGTTGAACTTTTTGTTTTGTTCAAAGAAGCGCTGGCGTTTCTCGTACCCGCGGATCCTTTGTGCTTTGGCAAGGATATCTTGCTTCAGCTTTTCTTTTATCTCAGGTAAATCTTTTTCTGTGATGTTATATTTGCGGAGTATTTTTTTTTCTTTTTGTTGCAGTAGCGTTGATTGTCTACTGATTTCATTAAGAATCGACAGATTTTCTCTCATTTTTTGTATTTTGTTTTGGATGTTATTTATCCACAGGGTTTGTTGGGTGGTGGTACTCCTGTTTGGATGGGTTTGAGTGAGTATCCAGCTTCTTTTGTGGCTGCAGGGCTGCTGCGTATACTAAGTCATTTAGCTCAGTGATATCGCTTTTTGTTTCAGTGGCTATTAGTTCCGTGACGGCTAGGTTTATGTTGTTATATTGGTGTTGTTGTTTCGTCTATTTTGATTTTTGGGAGGTATGGTCGGTGGTCCATTTTGAGCTCTGTGGTTTTCAGTTCTTTGACTATTTTACTTTTTATATTATCATAATCATTAGGCTCCCCTTCGTTGTTTCCAGGTTTTAGATTTGTGTCGCTTTCTTCTTATTTATATGTTTGTTGCCGTGTTTTGGCTTGCTGTTTGTCGTGTATTATTATGCATCCTTACGGTCTGGGTTTGTTGTTTTTGTTTACATCGTGTTTTTGGAATTTTACGTTTGTCTTCGTGTTTTACTGTTTCAGTGTTTATATTATTGGCATTGTTGTGTGGCTTCTATCTACATTTTCCTGGTGTATTTTTTCTTTTCGATGTTCTATTTCTATTTCTGATATTTGTTTTGCGTTGAGAATGTTTCTTCGTACGTTAGCTAGTTTATTAGGGTTCATTGCTGTATCCAAGTCTATATTTATGTTATTTTCCTTCCATATTTTATATGTATGTGTTGTTGTGTTTTCATTTTTTGGGTAGAGCACTGCTGTGAAGTATGCGTGTAGGATAGAAATGTATTCCTCACGTTTCCATTTATGTCTTTTGGGTTTTATTTGCGGGACATGAGGAACAACGTCCGGCCCATTATTTTGACGGTCGTCATTTTCGTAGGGTACCGGTCCGTTCATTTCTGTTCTCAAATTGTTTTGCACGTGTAGTTTTTCGTACATTTTGTGTTGTAAGTTTAAAGTACGTACCTCCTGATTGTTATTCTTGGGTTGAATAATATCGGTGGTATTTAATTTCTTCGTAGTTCCTTTATACATGGTGTTTGGGGTCGGGGATGATCTGGTGTTGATAGATCGTAATGTTCCACGCATGTTTACATGTGTTGTGTTTGAGGTGGAGATGATATCGAGTCAAAATACATCATTTCGTTTCGAAAATAGTAATAAATTTCAATGAGTATTACTTACTTGGGTACAGTCCAATCCTTTGTTAGTAAATCTTTGGCTCCATACGATGTCCTTGTTTTCGATGTGTGTGGATAGATTTCGGAGCTCTGTTTTACGTTCTTACATCTTAAACGTCCCCCGGTGTCTCTCTTATTATTTTTTTTTTCATCTTTCAAATTTACTTCCATTTCTTGCCGAGTGTCTTCCCGACTCCTAGGGCAAAGAAACTCATATTATACATTGGTAGGCCATTAAACTAAACTCAATAGTTCGTTCATTTTTTAAAAAGTTAAATTAAAATACATGGGTAGTAATAGTTCTCACATCGACAATGCTCTTCTCAATACGTGTGATGTACCAGTTAAGACAATCTTTTGCACTTCTTGCAGGGATGGTAAGCCAGAGATCATTCTCATATCATTTTCGGTTTCCTTCTTGATCACTGGTATTGTAACCGCCTTGAGATGCCACATTTTCTCAATTTCAATGAGCAGGTCTTTATATTTTTTGAGCTTGTCAAACTCTTTCGCCGAGATATTATGATCACAGGGGATGCTCATGTCGATCAATAAGCAAACTTTATTGTTTTGGCCTTTCACAACAATATCTGGTTTATTGGCTTTGATGGTTCGGTCTGTATGTACTGGAAAGTCCCACAGGATCGTTACATTTTCTCCTTCAGTTACAGCTTCAGGGTGGTGATTATACCACTTGTCGGCAGTTTTGATATTGTAATGCCGACTTATTAGCCAGTGTAGATATTGGCCAACTCTGTCATGTCTTAATTTATACTCCACTGGTGCTAAGACTTTACATCCAGAGATTAGGTGGTCCACTGTTTCAATCATGTCGTTGCAGAATCGGCATTTTGGGTCTGCCCCATTTTTCATCACATTGGCCTGGTAGTTCCGGGTTAATAGGCTTTGATCTTGAGCAGCCAGGATGAAACCTTCGCTCTCTGCTTTTAGCCCTGAGCTCCGTAGCCACTGATGGGTTTGCTTCTGGTCAACATCAGCTTGTTTGCTGCGGACCACATATTTGCCGTGCAGAGGTTTCTCCTACCACCTATCAGCCAATTGCTCGTGCGCTTTTTTCGTTGCCATTATTTTCACCTTCTTTGCAACAATAGTTGCCGTACTTCCCTCGGGTTGTTCAGTTTGGGTATCCTGCACGAGATCAATAGCAAATGTTTTGCTTTCCTTTATGATAGAATGAAGCTTCTTTCGTCTCTCGGGATTTTCCACAAGCTTTAGCATCCAGTCATTCGTTATTGCAAGATATTTGGCCAGTCCAATTGTGGTTGTTTTGTAAGCTAGTTCAAATTGGATCAGGCCTCGACCTCCTTGGGCTCTGGGAAGGTAAAGGCGATCTACGTCTGCCTTTGGATGGTGCATCCTATTACAACTCAGCAGCTTGCGTATTTTCTTATCTATATTCTTTACTTCACTCATATTCCAGTTCAACACATTGTAGCTATAAGTAACAACTGGAACTGCTAGGGGATTTATAGCTAACACCTTGTTACGTGCATTTAGTTCAGATTTCAGGACTGCACGAACTCTCCTATAACATTCCTTCCTGATCTTCTCTTTCATGCTTGCGTGCTGAATACCAGAGCCTTCATTTATCCCTAAATATTTGTATGTTTGTTCTTGCTCAAGCTCTCTTATGACTGTGTCAACATCTAACACGACTGAATTTGTGGTCTTCACTTTCCCTTTGTGGAAAGTGGCCTTGGCACACTTCTCAAGTCCAAACTCCATCCCGATGTCATCGCTGAATGCTTTCACAGTGCGCAATAGGCCTTCAAGTTCATTATCGTCTTTACCATAGAGTTTTAAGTCATCCATATAAAATAGATGGCTTATTTTTTTATTGGCAATTTTATACCCATACCCTGTTCTGTTTAATTCACTTGTAAGGGGTATTAGGGCTATGCAGAATATTAAAGGTGAAAGTGAGTCACCTTGAAAAATTCCACAGTTGATGTTTATACTTTCTGAGGCAAGTACTCCATTAGAGTGGTATAATTGGAGATTCGTATTCCACAACGACATATTGTGCTTCAGGAAGTTTGAAATCACAGGGGAAATTTTGAAGATGTCTAGCGATCTCAAGATCCATGGATGCGGTATACTGTCGAAGGCCTTTTTATAGTCAATCCATGCGGAGCTGAAATTTCTGCGCTTGTTGTGACAGTTCTCAAGGATCATACGATTAATTAGCAGTTGATCTTTGCATCCGTAAGAGCCTCGGCGGCACCCTTTTTGTTCAATGGGGAAAATATCGTTCTTCTCCATGAATGCATATGTTTTCTCCGCCAGGATAGATGTTAGGATTTTATACGTGGTGGATAGACAGGTTATAGGCCGATAGTTTTTTGGAAGGTTGGTTTCGTTATTCTTTGGGAGTAGGTAAGTAATACCACTTGCTAACCATTCAGGTGTTTTCTTTGGGTCTCTCATAATTCCATTGAGCAGCTGAACTACCTTACCGTGTGCGCATGGGAGCGATGCGAGCCAGAAATTCGGCACCCTATCTTTACCGGGGGATTTCCAATTATGGGCCTTCGTGAGTGCCTTTCTTAGATCTGCTATTGTGATGTCTTCCCATGCTTGTTGTTGTAAATTTTGGTAGGATCCTTCAGTTTGTATAATCCAGCCTGCATTTATGTTGTACGTCTTCTTGTCACTCCAAATCCTTTTCCAAAAGTTTTGAACTTCTTCCATGGGAGGGGGGGGGTCTTTAACGGTTACTTTCTCCTTCCCTATTTCTCTGTAGAATTTTTTGGCATCGGATGTGAACAGCTTATTTTGCTTGTAAAACTTGTTTCTCTTCTCAAATCTTCGTATTCTTTGGGCTTTCGCTTGGACTTTTTGTTTCAGCGTTTCTTTTATTGATATCAGTTCTTCACTTGGTGAGGATCCAAATTTTCTCTTCATCTTTCTTCCTGTTCTGGATCTTACATCATTTCCACATATTAGTTCATTTAATATTGATATTTCCCTTCTCATAAATTCAATCTCTTTTTCAATTTTACTTCTCCAGGTTTGATTTCTTCCCAGGTTTGGTTTTCTTTGTTTTTTCGGAGGCATACAGCTGGTTTCAATTGCCCTAGCAGAAGCGTAAATAATTTCTTTTAACTCAGTAAAATCAGGTTTTAATTCTTGTATTATTTCATTTGTTACATAGTTGCCAATTTTGATTTGTTTTTTATTTTGGTTTGTATTTGAGAGTTTATGAAGTGGTTCTCTATGATTCATACTTGTATGTCTTACAACTTCAAGCGTATTCAGGATTTTCTGCCTCATTTCTGCCATAGACTCTCTGTGTTCTTCAGCAAATGCGAGATCTTCAGTTACTGTTGTTTTATCAATTTACTGGCTATCTTTAACAGGTTCAATAGAATTTCTTGTATCTTCAGGCCTTTGCGTATTTTGGTCAGATGGCAGTCTTTCAATTAAGCCTCGTGGCGGGCTATACTGTTCATCTGATTCTTCATTTCCTTAGTGTCTTATATTTATGTCATTTTCCGTTGCGTGCTTGATCGCGCTTATTTCACTGTCTGTCAGTCTGTTATTTCTAAGGATATCCCTCCTCACATTTGCCAATTTGTTCTCGTCCAAATAGGGCCTACTGTCTTGATTCCGTGTTCTCCATATACTGTAAGAGTTTGCGGCGTGTCTCTCTTGAGATGGCCTACCTAATGCATAGTAATAAACGTATATTACTTCTTTATACTCTTCGCGGGTCCATTTGTTCCGCTTACATTTTTCTTTCTGTGGTGGTTGTTGTGGTGAACTTGGAGGGCTCGAGTTAGGGAATTTCCCGTTCAAGTGACCATTCAAGTCCGTATTCGGAGAAGAGTTTGTGCCAGTTGATGACTTTTCGATCCCAGGCTGGCTCTTCCCTGGGGGGCGCGCGATTTGGTATACTGATTTAGTTTTCCTTTTAGTTTCCAAAAACATTTTGGCGCTACGATAATGTTATCCTTTTTGAGCTTTGATTGGCTCGTGGCGAGACAGCCATCATTGCCGTTACAATTATAATCAGCTGTAGTCTGCTTATTATTGTTATTATCATCACCATTATTATCACTATTATCATTATCGCCGCTATTACTATCATCATTATCATCATCACCATCACCATCAACATCATCATCAACAATGATATTGTTTTATGTGTAGTCACAGCAGTATCTTATTATTGTTATTTTTGTTTTTTATCATTATCACCATCACAGTAGTGTCTGTCTGTTTCGTTGGCTGGCTGGCTGGGTGGTTGGCTGGCAGTGTGGTTGGCTGGCTGGCTGTCTTCAACGCCAGAATTCTTGCTTGTCAAATAATACTTTCATATTTGGTTAACGTCTAAAGAGCCGAGGTGAGGTTTGTGTTGGCTGAACTCTGTGAGTGTGTGTGTGTGTGTGTGTGTGTGTGTAGATAGATAGATAGATTAACAGCACTATTACTATCATTATTATCATCATCATCATCACCATCATCACCATCACCATCAGTGATATTTATTTATTATTATTATTATTATTATTATTATTATTATTATTATTATCTATTATTATTATTATTATTATTATTATTATTATTATTATTATTATATATTATTATTATTATTATTATCATTATTATTATTATTATTATTATATTATTATTATTATTATATTATTATATTATTATTATAATCAAACTTAATACAATTCAAAAGTTAAATAATATTGTTAAATAAAAAACGTTACTTAGCTTGTCGATGAAAATAATATAACTGAATTTTAAACGTAAAAATGTTGGTCTTAGCGTTTATAAGAAGTTAAACTCATGAAGACGTTGTGTAAAAAAATAGAGTAAAATTATCAATGAAAATGACAAAATATATTTATTAATGAAAAAGACGACAAATATTTACGCTTCATGAAAAAAAAATAGAATAACAAAATAACAATAAATGACAGTTTACTAAAAATTGAGTTCCAAATAATTATTACGTAAAATATACATATAATATTAAAATAATTTATATTACTATAACTAATAGGTCTTAATAAAATTATATATAATAATTTATGTATTAGGAAATATCTCAGTTTGAAATTATTCAAATATATTAATATAACATATAATAATATAGTAAATTATACACTAATACTATTAAATTATATCTACAAAAAATAAATAAAATAAAAAGAAATTATACATACGAAAAAATAAGTTAGACATATTATATAGGTAAATAAATTTATGTTAGCATTTAATTTTAAATGACTATTTATTATAAATTTAAAGTACAAATAATAAATAAGTAAAATATATATATTATGTTTAAATTAATTTATATTACTATAATTAATATATCTTAATAAATTTATATAATCATTTATTTATTAGCTAATTTATGTTTACATTTAATTTTAGTTTACTCTAATGAATTTACTAACACATAATTGTTATTAAGTGATATTTCTTTGAATTGATTATTACACAATGAACAATAATTACTCCCTATACAATAAAATTTAGCCCTACAAATAATCTCCCAAGTTAATTTATATTTAATAGATCTAGATTTAAGGTGCCAAATATACTTACTGAGACCTGCTGAATTTGTTAGATTTTTATTCCTAAAATAATACGTGTTGAGATACTCTTGATTTAATTTTATTCGAAGTGGACCCTATATAAATAGTGTTTAAATTATGTTAATTCAAATTCTTATCATCTAGTTACCATATACTTATAGACTACATTATCTATATTAGAATTATTATTAAAATTACATGTAGTCTTATCCCTACATGTACAATAAATTATATCTTGGCCTTTATTGTTATGATTATTGTAATCAATATTTTAATCTATCTTTGTAGAATTTATTTAATTTAAATGTATTAAATGAAGAAATAATATTACCAACATTATTAGTAGTTGAATACCCAACTCCAAAATTATTAGTAGAAAAAGTGTTATAATATTTTTCATTATCCCTAACAAATATTTCAATTACTAGCAGTATCACCCGGCGTTGCTCGGGTTTATTTCGAACTTTTAGAATTGGAATTTTTGAAAAGTAAATATTTTGCATTATGTAGCTTGTTATTCTCTTTGAGAATTTTTCTGGTTGAAATACACCGAAAAATGGCAACACAGCAGTCAAAAGATCGTAAAAAATAGGGATTTTCATTTTAAAAAATCACCTTTTTGATGTAAATAATTTTTGGTGTTAACATATTTTCTTCGACGAAAGGAAGAGCACGCCTTTTTCTATCATACTCTCAATTTTGGTCAACTTGCGCCGAAGGGTCTCGGAGGAGATAGTATTAGTTGAAGGCTACCAAACCTGCCATACACAGACAACTTCAGCTTTATATATAGAGAGATATTTAAAATCTCTTTAATAAGATTTGTTTTAACCTGAGCCCCAAAAGGAAGGGTTAACCATATTTTATTTTTATCTTCATATTATTATTATTATTATTATTATTATTATTATTATTATTATTATTATTATTATTATTATTATATTTTTTTGTAATATTATTAAATTACAGTGACAACGGATTGTAAATGGTGACTGAAATGAACACACAGTGTTCGATGTAGAGTAAACACCCCATATATTCTAATTCATGAACATAGGTAACTAAGTGCTGTATTTATTGAGTAAAAGCATACAGAGACAGTAAATATTAGTAAGAGATTGACTGCCGACTATTATCCGCCTTAGTGTAATCTCTTAGTCTGTCAGCTTAAGGCAATTCCGGTTCTTCTATTCTGAACCAGCTACTCCCCACCTCTTCCGGTTTCGAGCTTATGCCCTTTAAGCATGTACGCAGTCTGCTTAACAACAGATTCTACTTGTCTCTAAACCCTACCCGGATCCTCTACTGCTTTCCAATCCCGCTTTACATTCATCCTAAACACTACTGCTCTCACTTAACCTTACATTTCTTTCTCCTATCCTGTTCATGAATCGAAAATGTAGTTGTATCAAATAAAGTCTACATGATCATAACGTGTATCTAGGTGTGACTCGTCCGAAACTAAGCAATACACTTAGACACCTGCTACGGTATGTGCAACTAAACGAGGTGTAACCATCTGTCACCCACCAGTTCTCTACATATCGCCGTCTCTGGTTTGGTCCTACACGAACGTTCTCCTATGTCACAGTTCAAATGGGAACAACATATTTTCCATTTCGGGAATAAAACTACATGAACAACCTCCTTCACTTCTCAATCTTATGACATTCTCACGGAAACATCGACACCTGTGGACACAGGCAAAATAATTCACTTCCCAATCACAAATACCTTCGCATGTACGGACCACATATGTACCAAAAGTATGTCCAACGTTGAAATATATCACCCTTTCATGCACTATCCTAAAAAAAAGCTTATACTTAACATCACTAAACCAGGAAAATTTCCACAAAAAAGAAAGAAAGATTCCCACACGAACCATTGTAACTACCATGGAAGTTATCGAAACTTTACACTCCAAGCACCGTTATCCTCTCGTAACAGATATTTCACACCTACTTAAGAAATACCACAAAATGTTGGCTACCTAACTCCTAATCAGGCTACAAAGACACTGAAATTTACACGAAATAATTTTCAGATGTGTACAAATGTAGATCTGATTAACTATTTTCAACCTATATGTACACATACCCACTCCAGCAGCGTTCACTCTCAAAACCTCATACTCGGGTTACATTACATTCACAACCACTCATTGTTGATTGGAAACTAATGTGCCAAAATAAAATAATGAAACCACGAAGAAATATGACTACACTTCAACAGCAGCAACAACACCACAAAGCATCAAGCTCAACAAATTATCTCATTCTATAACATAAAACTATGACACTCGCAGAAAAGAAAGTTGCTACGAGATACATATATACAACAACTATAACACACATAAAAGGCATAGTAAAGAAAGAAACACATCGTATACAATATAGTCAGGACAAACACATTATGTGGTAACGGTGCAACATGTTGAGTGTTTCACACTATACCAAGCATGATTCATCCATGTATGTCGGAGTTTGTAGAATGGCTGCAACATAAACGAAGATAATTTATCCGATTAATTGTGTGCCATACGAATGTTCAATTGTAAAAATGCATGAATAAAGAATTATAATAAAGAATTATGAAACCACCAAATGTAAATTGACAAATAAATATATGGGAAAATTCAACATAGCATTTCCAGTCAACAGTTTGAGTGGCTAGCATTGTTTAGGCATAAGCAATTTTTATGTTCGTTAAAATATGCTAATGACATATCTCAAACACTAAAGGCAGATCCAATGCAAAAAAAAGGTGCAAAAACAGCATATCTGTCCACTGCAAACACCTGTCGAATTCCCAGACACGTTTGTAAACTTTTGTCGTTATCAAAATGATAAACCGAAGAGAGAAATCTCTGGGAAACTTAAAGTCGTAGCTTTAACTAAAACACAGTCAATATCAATGAGCAAGTTACACCATGAGGCTAAGAGTGATTGAAACCCGCCTTCGTTAGCGTAGATGACTTCAAACATATGCCCCTGCAACAACCGCGGTTGTTCGAACGAGCCCGATCTTTTCTGCATATTTATGTGTGTGTGTGTGTGTGTGTGTGTGCACGCGGGCGTGTTTTTGTATGTTTAACCCTAGGTGTTCCTGCTGAGGATGATTGCACCTGGCGCGTTTTTTTACTCGCTAAACTAAAATCAGAAACCAATTGGTCAGGAAACTAGATGGTAAAATATTTTTATTTTTCATTTCGTCCCTGTCGAATTTTTGTGGTTATAGAACCGATCTGTTCTTTCTAGTCTGTTGAATTCCTATGACGGGATTCCTCGTGTGTTTAAATATACACTGAATCATATGACTAATATATAGTCTTTTGGACTAAATTTTTACGCGTTAGACCACTGGAAATGTAAATTTTAATTAATTTCCATTTCCCTTTGATATGATTAAATATTATAAGTTTTTGGATAATTTTCGAGTTTAAAAGTTGACATTATTTTATTGCTGTCGTAGGACTGCGGCTGCGCAGTAGATTTTGAAAAAGTTAGGACGTATAAATAAGGGGCAGTTAGTTTGAGCGCCCCGTGTGTATACGTTTAACCCTAGGTGTTCCTGCTGAGGACGATTGCACCTTGCGAGTTCATTTACTCGCTAAACTAAAATCAGAAACCAATTGGTCCAGGAAACTACAAGGTAAAATGTTTAGCGTGTTGAATTCCTATGACGGGATTCTTCACGTGTTTAAATATACACTGTATCGTATGACTAATATATAGTTTTTTGAACTAAAGTTTTACACGTTAAACCACTAGAAAGGTAAATTTTATTTAATTTCCATTTCCCTTTGATATGATTAAATATATATATATATATATATATATAATTCCATACACACGTATATATATATATATATATATATATTATATATATATGGTAAAACATTGGTTTATATATTAATTCAATCTAAATACAGGAATTTATAATATAAATTAAACTTACATATATATACATGTACTCATACATACATGCATGTATATACCCTCACATGCATGTGCCAACTCAACCATACATTTTTAATAATAAAAAAATTATTATATATCTATAGATACATATGTACATATACATATATACATACAATGTCCTAAGCGGTTTAGAGCCACTTACATCATATACTAATTTTCGATACTTTCATTTATTTATTTATTTACACCAATCCGTATAGCGGTCTTAATAGACTGCCCTTTGTTTTCAAATTATCTGTTAAAAGTCATCAGTATAGCTGCTTCTTAATTATAACCATTAAAAAAAAGAATCATTTATATCTAATATATCTATATTTATTTTTATGTAGACAAGAAATATTTTTTCATCCTTCAGATCAAGCAAAGGATGTGTAGCTATGAAAATAAATAATTTGTCATTCAAACAAAGAAGGCAATTCTTATTTCTTATATTTTAGCTTATTATTATAAAATCACTAAAATTCGTATTCTTATTTTTATTCTTTAACCCCTTACCCAACAATTATTTTGAAAATAAATGTATTTTTTCAGACATATTTTTTAATTGTTTTATTTTACTGTTTTGAATGGTGATTTCGAGGTATATTTCAGACCTTATTTATTATGAATTTTAATTCAATAATGTTGATTTTAAATTACCGCTTTGGGCAGAAACGAGTTAACCCGTTTTTAGACGAAGAAACTCGTTTGCTGTCGATTTTGGCGAGTCTATCTTTTGACGAGTTAACTCGCCAGAGACAGAAAAAAACGATTTCGGTCAAAACGTATATATTCGTTTCTGCCGGGTAAGGGGTTAAGTAGGTATTATATTTAATTTTATTCGGTTTCTTTATATATCTTTATTACTAGTTTCAACATTATTTTCATATTATCATTATTATTATCAATTTTACTCACTCTATTTATATTATTATCTTTAATACACTGTACTTTATTCGTATATCCTGCTTTATGTAAAACCAATTAACATTGGGCTTTATGTCTATTAAATATATCTTCATTATAATATAAATATGAACCCCTCTTACTAATTCATAATTTTTTTTCAAATATGGTTCCTCTATTCCAGACAATAAATCACAGTTCGTAATTGAATTATATTATTTTTCTATAGTTGAAGATAGTCCAAATCTTTTTAAAGACATTAACTAACGGTTTTTCTAATAAGTTCTAGGCGTCTAAATTTGATTTATGTTATAAATTCTTTTATTTAGATTTGAATTAACATATAAACTAATATTTTGGCATAAATATATAAAAATGATATATGGAGTTGTATATGTATACATGTTGTATATATATATATATATATATATAATATATATATATAATTCCATACACACGTATATATATATATATATATATATATATATATATATGGTAAAACATTGGTTTATATATTAATTCAATCTAAATACAGGAATTTATAATATAAATTAAACTTACATATATATACATGTACTCATACATACATGCATGTATATACCCTCACATGCATGTGCCAACTCAACCATACATTTTTAATAATAAAAAAATTATTATATATCTATAGATACATATGTACATATACATATATACATACAATGTCCTAAGCGGTTTAGAGCCACTTACATCATATACTAATTTTCGATACTTTCATTTATTTATTTATTTACACCAATCCGTATAGCGGTCTTAATAGACTGCCCTTTGTTTTCAAATTATCTGTTAAAAGTCATCAGTATAGCTGCTTCTTAATTATAACCATTAAAAAAAAGAATCATTTATATCTAATATATCTATATTTATTTTTATGTAGACAAGAAATATTTTTTCATCCTTCAGATCAAGCAAAGGATGTGTAGCTATGAAAATAAATAATTTGTCATTCAAACAAAGAAGGCAATTCTTATTTCTTATATTTTAGCTTTATTATTATTAAAATCACTAAAATTCGTATTCTTATTTTTATTCTTTAACCCCTTACCCAACAATTATTTTGAAAATAAATGTATTTTTTCAGACATATTTTTTAATTGTTTTATTTTACTGTTTTGAATGGTGATTTCGAGGTATATTTCAGACCTTATTTATTATGAATTTTAATTCAATAATGTTGATTTTAAATTACCGCTTTGGGCAGAAACGAGTTAACCCGTTTTTAGACGAAGAAACTCGTTTGCTGTCGATTTTGGCGAGTCTATCTTTTGACGAGTTAACTCGCCAGAGACAGAAAAAAACGATTTCGGTCAAAACGTATATATTCGTTTCTGCCGGGTAAGGGGTTAAGTAGGTATTATATTTAATTTTATTCGGTTTCTTTATATATCTTTATTACTAGTTTCAACATTATTTTCATATTATCATTATTATTATCAATTTTACTCACTCTATTTATATTATTATCTTTAATACACTGTACTTTATTCGTATATCCTGCTTTATGTAAAACCAATTAACATTGGCTTTATGTCTATTAAATATATCTTCATTATAATATAAATATGAACCCCTCTTACTAATTCATAATTTTTTTTCAAATATGGTTCCTCTATTCCAGACAATAAATCACAGTTCGTAATTGAATTATATTATTTTTCTATAGTTGAAGATAGTCCAAATCTTTTTAAAGACATTAACTAACGGTTTTTCTAATAAGTTCTAGGCGTCTAAATTTGATTTATGTTATAAATTCTTTTATTTAGATTTGAATTAACATATAAACTAATATTTTGGCATAAATATATAAAAATGATATATGGAGTTGTATATGTATACATGTTGTATATATATATATATATATATATATATATATATATATATTATATATATATATATATGAATAATTAAACGTGTGTATGTGAATATGCATGCCTTTAGTACGTGCACGTGTATGTATATGTCCAAAAATGGAGACGTGTACATGTATATATGTGTGTATATGTATATATATATATATATATATATATATATATATATAGTATATATATATATATATAATATATATATATATATATTATATAATATATATATATATATATATATATATATATATAATATATATTATATTATATATATATATTATATATATATTGTGTAATAAGATAAAAACCCAAGGCTGTATAGATATTAGAGCATTTATAGATAGCTGTAAGACCTTCTATCTATAAATGGTCTGTTATCTATACAGCCTGGGTCTTTTTTATCTCATTACGCAAAAAATTCTTATATACACACGGTGACATAGAATCAACGTTGAACCCTTTATTAGCAATATTACCGAATCTGGAACTGAACTATGGTCTGTCTATAACACTTATTCAGCAGTACCTGACACCTTTGGGTCTCAATGACACCATTATCTCTGAAATATATATATATATATATATATATATATATATATATATATATATATATATATATTATATATATATATATATAATAAAATATTAGGGAATAAATCCAAACTTATAGGAAAAATCAGATTTAGGATTAAATCCAATTTTATATATATAATATATTATTTATATTATATTATATTAAATTAGAGATAAAACCACTATTAGGCAAATCAAACAGTGAAAAACATAAGCCAATACATAAAATTAATCTAATTTATATTATTTTAAATATATATCAAAAGTATTAAAGTTTAATAAAAGATAAAGAGTATATATATATATATATATATATATATATATATATACACATATATTGTTAGGAGAGGAGGAAACAAATTGAAAGGCCGATGTATATATATTTCAATCCATATTATCGAAATTTTCCATAATATAGAAGGTACATGCATAGATGCATTCAACTATATCATATATTAAAATTTCTAAGAATTTATGTATATACCTCGTATACTATGGAGAATTTAGTTAATTTCGCTTGAATTAATATATACATCGGTCTTTGAATTTGATTTCTCCTCTCCTTAATTTTATATTCTTGAAGCTCTGACAGAGCGCTACTCGGGCGAGCTGTATAAAGTGGATATTTATATCACTTATTTTTTCATTCGCCGCGAGAACATCGTATTCTTCGTCTGCCGAAAAAGGCATTTTTTTCCAAATACGCCAGCTAAACTACGTTGTACTGTCTATAGTCGTAAGACACCCGCTGTTTTTCTCCTGTTATTACTATTATTGCTTTTTGTATTTATATTCGTATGGCATCATCCGTTTTTCTGTCCCTGTTTCGTATACATTCGATCCTTTTTCCAAGAAATCTAATGCTCGTAGCTTAGTTTTTCCTTGGAGCTGGCCGGATCGGAACGATCTCAAGATTAATCAGCCGAAATTGCGTAGATGATCCGGTTCTTGACTGAAGATTGAAGGCTTCGAATGTCCAGTCCGTGTTGTTTGTATCGTCTTCTAAATGTTTTGCGTTCTTGTCCCAGTTTGTATTTTTTTACATATACATATATTTATATATATATATATATATATATATATATATATATATATATATATATATAATATATATATATATATATATATATATATACAAAATAAGAAAATGGAGAAATACATCTAAATCAATTATCAACTACCAGATAATACCCAATCACATACTTTATTAAACCACTACATAAGAACATTATGGTCAAACATAAAAATATATAACAAAACAGTGTACATGAAGGAGTAATACAATACAATAAGTACAATAATTACAAGAGGATATAAATAAATAAATATAAATATACACTACATCTTACAGCTGTTTCGGCCATGCAGATAAGCATGTCTCATTTTACCTATATTAGCCATGTGTAGTAGGTCAATATGAAGTTATAAATGAGACATTTACAAAAATATCCAAAGGCCTCTTCGGAGATTCTGAAGTGCAAACCAAATTACATATATACTCATATAAGTGTGGGTACATACCCATAATAAATCATATACATATACATATGAGTGCATATACTCATACTCTTATACATACACATATACATATACATAATAATAATATAAATAATATAAATCAATAAACATATATATGATCCATATTCAATGTTACAATTTTTCAACTCAATATTAAGATATTACAACTTAGAGAACATACACATATACATACTTAAATGCAGATATACAGAGTCAATAGAACATTATATTAATTTATATTAATTTACAAAATGTCATTAATGTTAACATCAATACTATTATCAATATCACTAATGCTACCAATATCCTTATTCCCATTACTAATAACACCAATACTACTAAAACAATATATATATCACATTATTAGCAATATAGTAGCAAAACTAAGGACCAACATAATACCACAGTATTATGCAAAGCATTAAATATCTGCACATACATACAAAATAAGCAGTCAAGCCATTCGGTTTACATGGTATTAATTTCCACAAATGCGTAGATGTACATACGATTGTAAATTAATAATTTCAATTGAGACACCAATATAGTATTAAGTTCCGAAATAGTTACGAAACGAGCGCCAGAATTTGATTGGCTTATACTTTTAAATTTAAATTACAATTGTCTTTTTTACGGTTGGTTTGTTGAGAAACATCCACACGCGCACACTTGCAAACGTGCGCACATACGCACACACACACACACACACATATATATATATATAATATATATATATATATATAATATATATATATATATATATATATATAAATTTGTCTATAAGAATATGTGTATTATGCAACGAAATCGGTTATAGATTTCACTCCACAATACAATCCGAAAGCTGGGGATTGAGAGTATCCTAATCCCACCTGTGCAGACATTGTTGGCACCACAGTTGCGTAGTGGAGCTTCAAGCCTATATCCAAGTGTACGCTATCGGAGAAAGGAAATTTTGTAGAGGAGACACCGATTATATCTTACAGGCAGATTATATCTAACAATTTTGACGTTTTAATTCTCAATTATTAAAGGTTGTTCCCTTCTTGATCTGCTTTGGTTTCCTGAGACCGTCAATTTGGTGCTCCAACCCCACGCACCCCAGATTAAGTTGCAGGCTTCTTGCTGGTTGCACCTGTATTGGGTGGGGTGTGCTATACATTTATCGAACGGGATCCTCTACTCGAGATCCGGATGCGATGTCTTTTAACTAAATCGACAAATGATGCGGTATGGTTGTTATTTTCATATTGTAGTTATGATGGCCTTATTTGCGCCGAGCTCCAAACTGATATTTGTAATTAACCGATGACTATTCGCATCAGGTGCCAAAAATTGATAATATTGTATACGTATATATTAAAAAAGAATTTTAACATTATTCTTTTGAGAAATATATATACTCACATCCAAGTTTTCGTACATGTATACATTCATTCATAGGGGAGATAAAATACACATTCTAATATTCTGAAATAAATTTCTCAAATCTTTGACATCAACGTCAACAGTAGGCTCAATAGACACGTAACTTTGTTCTTCCTTTACAATTTATTCTTATCCTTTACATCTGACATTCTGACTTTCATTCACACTTTCTTTCTCTCTTAAATTCTATATTTCTCATTTCTCTATCAATTCCTTCCCATCCGACAACTTACTTCGTAGATGATTCACTAATTCTTATTTTTTTAAGCGACATTGTTTGATTTTAATTTCAAAGAACCCGGTCTCGGATCACTGTATACCCGGTGGGGCAGAACAACTTGTCCTCTTTATTCAAACCTTGTATATGACGGTTAGTATACTCTATATTTCTTTCCTCTCTTTCTCTTTCACTTTTTCTGTTTCTCTCATTCTCTCTTTGTGTCGTCTCCTTTCTCTTTCTACCTATCTCTCACGCACACACACACGCACACACACACACACACACACACTCAATCTTTTCCAGTTTGTTTGATATAAACATACACAAACCATCTTATGATATATTGCGTTTCAAACGTCTATACCTGCAGACTATACAAACACTACACAAGACTGCTTACTCCTTTGTAGGTATTTGGTCAAATCAGAATATTATATGTTGTCTGCTACGGACCAAGTGAAAAGGATGTTGTCTAACCACAGAATATAGATATCTCTAAGTTAAATTACAGACAAGGGCTGGACTGAAAACCACCATGGCGATCAAGAATTTCAGGCTGACCAGCTTTGGATTGTAGATATCAAATACCGAGGCTGCTAACTGGTGATCAATTGTACTGGCTACGGATGGTGGTATTGTACGTGAGTGACCAGAGCTGAAAAGTGGCCACTTGACTATCATTAACTAGAGTGCCCAGTGATCGTAGGTGTGGGCTAAATTGAAGAGTCTATTAGAATTGATGACAGTGACTGTAAATTATTAATGAAATGAACGCAGAATGTACGATGTGGACTGGACAAGCCACATACTGTAACTGATGGAAAAAGCTAACTAAGGGCTGTATTTATTAAGTAAAATATAGAGAGACTAATTATTAGTGAGAAAACACAACTGAGTGCATATTGCACTTCTATTCTTCTCCGCCTCACCGAAATCGTCCTATCGCTAAAACCTTGCTCTTTTCATGAACCACATCACCTCATTAATTATCCAGTATATCTTCCGAGACTTCCAATTCAAATCTGCTGCTTCCAACGGCTTACCCAATCAACCTCACAATGCTCTGAATCTGTTCTCTATAAACCCTACACATATCCTTTATCGGTTGCCCACTCCGTCGTCCATTCATCTTAAGAACTACGCCATCACTGAACCTCACAATTTTTTCTCCCACCTCGTTCATGCATTGCATGAAATGAAGTCTGTGTGATCCTAAAGTGTATGTACACCTGACTGGTCCGAGGCCAACCGATAGGTTTAGCCACCCACGCCCATTTGGTCGACAAAACAACATTTCATCACCGGTCATACACCAGTTCTCTGCATCTTGCCCTCTCTCGTATTGTCTTACTCAAACCATGTGCAGTTTCCACTACCAAAAATATCCCCGTTCAAACGTGAACGTCTTTTCCATTTCGAGAAAACACGGCGACATGCACTACAAAACCGATTTCCTTTCTCCATCTACTAACATCACACACAAACCTCTACCCCATGCAATACACATCCCAACCACAAATACCTACCCGTATACACACAACATATATACATGAGGAGAAGACAAACGCACGGCTGCGAACTGATGCGCACTCCCATACAGCAATACACAGCTTACACTCACATAAACACTAACACATACACCACCATTCGTTCACACGCGAGGATAAGATAACTTGTTATCAATGTTTCCGTTATTTCATATTTAGCATTCTTAATATCTTTTTTACTTGATATATACTTATCTATTCTACGTGTGACCAAACAAGTGGAGGAAGTAATCTCTTGTGTTTACCTAACGATCCTATTTGGGCCAATTATACTACAACAGACGAAAAAAGTGGTTACATTTATGGCAGTGAATATCAACTGGAATTATACCCCAAACTAATTTCTTTCTTGCTAACGCTAAATCACTCATGATCACAACGTTCCGTGCGCTGTCTGTTTGACACGACAACCTTCTGTTGTTATGATGTTACCAGCCAGGACAAAGTGTTACGCTGGTTGGACAGCTGAGTATTCAGGATATTTGATGACCGCACGTCATGAACATAAAGGCAGACATGAATATGTTGTGTGGATTATGCACCAGAAGCTGATCCAGCAGGTTACAGAAACGAAAATGGAGCTCTATTATATTTCGTTCAGGCTGCTTGTGGTTCATTGCCATGTCCACCGTATGTCGATGGTCAAGAATTAACCTGCGTTGTTTCCAGTAAATATTGAATAGAAATTAAATTTACTACTATATGTGTGAATTACAATAAATAATATAAAATTTTAATTGCGTTACCTAATATTTTCCTTAATATACGCCCATTGTTAAAATAAAATGTATTAGTTTTCAGAAAATATTCAAAACTAAAATAAAATATTTCGTTTAACAGTATTTCGTCTTCTGTCTCATGATTCAGCAAATCCCCAAATAAAGTACCAGCATAGAATTATATCAGCTTCTTTTTGACAGCCTTAGAAAATCTAATACTTGACGCTACTTTCTCAGACATCTCAGTTTTCAAATTACAATTCGGATTCTGACAAGGACCATGAACCATCGCATTACATAGCACAGAAAATACATGATCGCTTCAACAACATACCATTCTATTTGCCATTAATAATCAGCAAAGTCTTCCACTCCATTCCTACCTCTCATCTATTTAAGATATTCATCATCTCCTTTAGAAATATCACAAAATTTTCACTGTAAGGTTTATGGAATTTACATGAACTTTCAGAAAGCAGGAGAATAAGTATTGGTCCTCCCAACATGTATATATACCACAACCAGTGGTGTGGCTAGGATAAATGGTGCCCAGGGCAAAGCCGAGATTTGTGCCCCACTCAGTTTCCAAACCTAACCTATCCGACCCATTTTTAAGAGAAAACAAAACAGTTGTCTACTCAGAAAGTATTCGTAAAATTTATTTATGGAGCTAGTAGACATTGACTATTTTGAAAGAGTGCCCTTCTAGCTTTCATCGATGCAAAGTTGCCAATGATACAATCAAAATTGGTGCTCTGCACTTGTTTTCGCTCGATGCTCAGCAATGCGAGGTCACGGAGTCTTCCATGTGTCATAGAAGCTCTCAGGAAGGATATGATCAGGTTCAGCGTGCCGAAGGATCTCGCAGCCAGCAATGGAAACACTACTGTCAGCAGAATCTGTATCTCAACACGAAGGTTAGGGAACACACTTTCATCTCCATATTGGACGATAAATTGGAGAAGCTCCTCAGGATTTGATATTTGGAGGTGTTCGCGACCTGAAAGTAGCATTCTGCAATCGAGGATTTCTTCGAAAATTCGGTTGCATCGATATCGTTGCTGTAGACCTTCCAAAGATATTGCAATGTGTCCGGAAATCACTAACGGAACTCATTCAAAAAAGGAAGGTGTTTGGAGACGTTAGGTTGAGTGGCAAAAGAGAGAACCTACCACACGCCCATATACTCATTTAGCTCTCAACGAGAGTATTATTTCTGCAGAGCTCTCTGACCAAAATTTGGACAGAGACCTCTACGATATAGTGAGAGCGCACTGTGAACGGATTATGTGGAAGTGGGTTAGTATGACGTCGCCATGCCTTTAAAAAAAACAGGTGCAGCAAGAGGTATCCAAGAAATTTTCTCCGTCGCTGGAAGGCCAGCAGATAGAAGACTTATTGCGAAAATTGGTAAACATGACGTCGACAACAGGGGGATTGTCCCCTACTGCCCCCTTCTAGTTAAAGTATTCAATACCCATATCAGCGTTAAATATTGTAACTCCGTCAAGTCGATAAAGTAGGTCTGCAAGTACGTGAAAAAGGGGTCAGATGCTGCGTCAGACGCTGCGGCATGGAAGACGATGTATTCATATCTAGAATACTTCTTACTCCATTAGATAAGGAATTTCCCTGCCCGCTGCGCCGACTTGTTCCCTCTTCGACTTTGCTTCTCCATTTCAATCAATAAGTCCCAAGGCCAAACCTTAACTACGGCAGGCCTCCATTTTGGCGGGCCATGTTTCTCTCATGGCGAGTTATATGTCGGATGCTCCAGAATTGGAAATAAACAAAATATATTCGTACATGCCCCAAATGACAAAACAAAAAACGTGGTCTACAGAGAGGTATTGTAGGCACTTCACGCTCTTCAGGGCTTCTTATCAAATTGTTGCCGTTTTGAGAACGACAAAAAAATCCCTTTTCATGGCTACATCATCCGTGATTTTTACACCATCTGAGAACACATTAAAGCTCTTCTAGGACCTCGTATCAATTGCTACCGCTTATCTTAGCGGTACCAGGCAACCAATTTTGTTACAATTTTGATACAATAAGCGTATCAATTATGTTACAATTTGCTGTTAACGTTATTTATGACATAGGAGGTTTATTAAGTATCAAAAACAATCCTCCTGAGCAACTCCGGGTACTTCTGCTAGTAAAATATAAGACGGCAAGTTTGAATACAGTAAAATCAACTTATTTACATAACAGTCGATTACAGAATTATTCTCTCAGGATTATTCTTACGTAAATAAGTTGATTTTAGTGTATTCAAACGCTCTATTTTCTTTATATTATACTATATATTACTCTTTTACTCTTTTACTTGTTTCAGTCATTTGACTGCCGTCATGCTGGAGCACCGCCTTTAGTCGAGCAAATCGACCCCGGGACTTATTCTTTGTAAGCCCAGTACTTATTCTATCGGCCTCTTTTGCCGAACCGCTAAGTGACGGGGATGTAAACACACCAGCATTGGTTGTCAAGCAATGCTAGGGGGACAAATACAGACACACAAACACATACACACACATACATATATATATATACATATATAAG
>NC_043014.1:6009419-6031919 GCF_006345805.1 Octopus sinensis
CTCTGATGTTCAGTAGGAGCATCGAGGTGAGGTGTACGTTGTTGCCGGTGGTGTCCATCCTGGGTCTGTTTGCTGTGGTGGTCTGGTATATAGTGGGTAGTCCCACCTGCGGGCTTGGGTTTGATGAAGCCAGGTCAGCTGCTGTACAATCTTTTGTGCCATGCACAAAAAAGATTGTTGCTCAGCAGCTGCCCTTTCGACAACATCATGTTGGTGGTTTGTGGCACGCACAACATCTGCGTACCTCCGCTTTGGAGCAAGTGGTGCGTGGTCCATCCCTTTTCCTTGTGTTGATGGTTTGTCCATCAACACAACTATATATATATAGTCTCCCTCGTTTACATTATGTAACTTAACGGGCCTGGACAGGTAAACCGATACGGCAAATAGCAGGGTGAAAAGAAAATAAGTTCTGGGTGGGGATTAGTTCCACTAAAAATTAGTCAAGGCTGCAGTCTAATGACTGAAATATTGAAAAAGATTTTAAAATCTTTATTTATACATGCACACAGAAACTCACACACAGTTGTGTGTGTGCGTGTACATATATATTGGTGAGAATTTTTAGCGTTCGATTTCCATATTCACATAAAATACTTTACGGTTGTTCTGAAGAATCCAATAGCGAATGACGACTTCAATGAATTATAATTCGCGACTATTGTCTGTACATTTGTTGGTTGAACGTAGCAGTCCCCACACTGAATATTTAAACAGTTTCCCAGAATTAACAAATATAATTAAATAATGACATTAGGAAAAACGTATATCATAATATATCTATAAACTGGAACCCTTATTTCACTTTACTAGTTTCTATCAATCATTAAAATATTTTGCTAATTATTGTGTGACTATATCAAACTACCTCTTTCCAATAATTAAACCTGTCAGATAAGTTCACACCCACTTTACAGTGACAGCAATCCTATTGGTTCATAAATTTTCCAATAATTAAACCTGTCAGATAAGTTCACACCCACTTTTACAGTTCCACCAATCGCATTGGTTCATAAATTTACGATAAGATCTATGCCAGAGCTGGGTTGTTGTGCGCTCAATAAATACGTGGAATTCAGTTACAGGTCTTCAGCTTAAACCTCGCATCTCGATCTTTTGTTGAAGCCACACGAAGTATCACGTACGACCGACAACTGTCACCAGAATGGATTTCGCACAACTGTCCAGGAATATTTCGCAGCGTTATTCCATTTCTTCTCTCATAGCTTTTGGGGTTCTTCTCGTTCTGACGATCGTGATTCTTCATCAAGATTCAAGAATAAGAAAAATGGAAGAGACATGAAAAGCAGTAACTTATGCATTTTGTGTTATATATGTATATATATGTATATATATATATATATGTATATATATATATATATGTGTGTGTGTGTGGTGTGTGTGTGTGTGTGTGTGTGTAATTTAATAAGGGTAGAAATTGATATTGGTTTTAATTTATTAATATCCATTTCTACCCTTATTAAATTTTATATATATATATATATATATATATATATATATATATATATATATTATATATATATATATATATATATGTATGTATGTAGTATGTATGTAGGTATGTATGTATGTATGTATATATATGTACGTATATATATGTATGTATGTATATATATGTGTGTGTGTGTATGAATATACAATACACAGGTATGTGTGTATGTATTCATGCATCTTTGCGGACAGACAGACAGACAGATAGACAGATAGATAGACAAATAGACAGACAGATAGATAGATAGATAGATAGATAGATAGATAGATAGACAGACAGACAGACAGATAGACAGACAGATAGATAGATAGATAGATAGATAGATAGATAGATAGATAGATAGATAGATAGATAGATAGACAGATAGACAGATAGATAGATAGATAGATAGATAGATAGATAGAAAGACAGACAGACAGACAGACAGATAGACAGATAGATAGACAGATAGATAGACAGATAGATAGATAGATAGATAGATAGATAGATAGATAGATAGATAGATAGATAGATAGATAGATAAATAGATAGATAACTTTCTTTTATTAGCCACATAGGGCTGAATACAGAGGGGACAAATACAAATGCAGAGCTTTTCTTTTCGAGGGTGGAAAAAAAAGAAAAGAAATCGTGAATCACAGAAGTAATGATAAAAACATTGATATAACAAGATTGGGTTCATCCGTGGGAAGAAAAGCCTACAGAAAAGACCACGGGAACCTCAGTCAGGGAGGAAATAACCACATGAGAGCAAAATGCTCTCTCTCTTTCTTTTTTTACGATCTACAGGATCATGCTCAAAATGGTTTCGTCACTCTCACGCACCATCTTTGCAACATTCACCCATCTTTTTTTGAATCTTTCGCGAGACAAAACTTCCCTCTCCATTCTCACCTTCCTTTTCAAGTGGTACTTGAAAAAGTTGATGAGCGATTGGCCAGAGAGGTAAGTGTTTGTCTCTAATCCTTTCGCTCGGGTCCACCACACACATTCTTTCACCATGGCCACCAGTACGATGAAAACTGCCTTGCTTTCCCGGTTGAGGGAAGGGGGCGGAGCAACTCCCACGATAGACTCGGCCGATAGGCGGATTCGTCCCACACGTGACAGCAGCCGTTCGGCATAAGCCCACAGGTCTGAAATGGTTGGACATTGCACGAGTGCGTGCAGAACGGTTTCGTCGCTCTGACCGCATCTCGGGCAAGTCGGTCTAGTGTGTCTGGAACCGTGTCTGTAGAGCTTATCCCGAACAGGTAATGCTTCTCGATAGCACTGCCAGGCCAGGGATCTTTTGTGATTGTTCATAGGTCCCGGCCCGAAAGTTGTCCTGAACAGGCGGGTCAGGTGTTCCTCGTCGACACCCAGACTCTGCCCGAGTTCGTCGTCGCACCTCCCCTCCACTAATCCTCTATAGAATGCCTTCGTTGTGATGGAGTCGCGCAAGTTCGATCCCGGACGGCAAAGTTGCTTGAGAGCAACGCGACACTCGCGGTGCCATTCGCCTAGCCTCGGTCTCTGCTTGATCCATGACTGTAGTTCGTCCAAGGAGACGAGCTGCGGGAAAGCGCGCTGCACAAAAGGCGACCACACCTGTTCACCGTTGTCTATGAAGCGCCGGAGATGTCGCAGTCTCAGCGCATGTCTGCGCATCATCAACCACGGCATGCCCACCCCTCCATTTAGCGGGTATTGACAGCAAATGGATCGCCTAACCATCGGAACGTTTCCCTTCCACAGGAAGCGGAAGAGTATACGTTCCAGTTTGGTGATGGTAGGGTCGGGACAAGGCACGACGGTCAGACGATACTCGATGACGGATGCGATGTATGCGTTCGCCACCTCCGCCCGACCTTTTAGGGATAGCTTTCTCTCAGCCCATTTCTGGGTGAGAGTGGCCACCCTAGTCGTTATCTCGCCCCAGTTCTTCTCCACTTGGAGGTCCGGACCGAACCAGACCCCGAGCAATTTAACCGGTCCGTCCGTCCAGCGTCCCACGATGGAGACGCTGTTGGACGGCATGGGCCTGCTTCTCCAGGTGCCGAGCCGCAAGCCCACTGACTTTTCCCGGTTAATTTTTGCTCCCGTTACCGCTTCGTATTCTTTTAGTGTCTCGCCGACCAGCTCGATGTGCTGGTAGCTCGACACTATGACGGTGACGTCATTCGCGTATGCAGACACGCTCCTCCCGCATCCCAGCTCCCGTGGGATGCCCCTCAGCGTCGCCAGTTTCCGCAGTAGTAGCTCAAGAGTCAATACATACAGCAGCGATGAGAGGGGGCATCTCTGACGAACCGAACGCATGATGTTAAAAGGTCTGGATAGATGACCATTTACGCGAACTACTGAGCGGATGCCGCTGTATAAGGCAGCGACCCAACCGCGGAAAACTGGACCGAAACCAGCCGCTTTGAGGACAGCCTCCAAGTAGTGATGGTCTACCCTATCGAAAGCTTTTGATTGATCCAAATTGATCAGCGCCCCACCCATGCCAGGATTCTTGACTACCATGTCTCTGATGTAGTGCATCAGATGGAGGTTGTCATGAATACTTCTACCCGGCACGGCGCATGTTTGCGCCTTGTCGACTAGTTTCTTGATGACAAGCGCCAACCTCTCGGCTAACACCTTGGCCAAAATTTTCAAATCTGCGTTGAGCAGAGTGATGGGCCTGAAATTATCTATGACGTCCCCCTTGTTTGGGTCTTTCTTAATCAGTGCCACTGCTCTTCGCTTTACAAAAGCAGGGATACTCCCGTTTTGCTGCCAGTTGCACTAGACAGCTACCAAGACGCCTCCAAACAAGTCTGGCATATGACAATAAAGTTCGTAGGGCAGACCATCCAAGCCTGGTGACTTGCCTCTCGCGCAGCCCTCCATCGCATCCTGTACGTCCGCAGCTGTGATAGGCCTTTCACAAGACTCCACCTCTCTTGCTGAGAGTCGTGGCAAGGCATGCAGGTAGGCACTAAAGTCTACTCTGCGTTCTGACCCACCACTTGTCCCAAACAGTTGGGTGAAGTGTTGTTGAAAAGCCCCACACATCCTTTTAGGCTCGAGCAATTCGCGCCCCTGTTCATCTGTGAGAGACTTGATGGTGGCTCTGTTGCCTCGTTGCGTCTCCACCACTCGGGCCTCTTGGGCGGCTCCAACTCCTTCGTTCCTCAGAGCACACATCCTAGCTCTGACAACGCATCCTTCGTGTTTGGCGTTGAGGTGTTGGTCGAGGGCCAATCTCGTTGCCAGTACGTTGGACGCGATGCCAGTTCTAAGTGCCTCTTCTAAAACCTTAACTAATTCTCCCTCTATTCTATTTCGGTCTAATGCTAGGGCTTTACTGTATCTGACTGATTCTGCTTTAATTGCTTTTTTTTAGGGCATACCACCATCTGTTGTTGATGATGGTACCCGTCAAAGCTCTCTTAACTAATGTGCTGATCCGGTCCCTGTAAACCTGTCGTGCTGTAAAAGACGCGTTCAGCTTCCAGTAACTAGGACCCTGCCTATGTGTCTTATCTAAGTCAAGTGTACAAGTCACAAACTTGTGATCTGTGTAACTGACTATATGAAATTGTGGACAACCTACACTATTTTTATCTATTGTCCTACAGAATACTCTATCTAAGTATGATCTGGACGACCCGATGCGGTTACTCCATGTCCACATTGGCACATTCGGGTGGTCCAGTCGGTACCTGTCAGACAGTTGGAAACGTCTGAGCAGGTCTTTGAGGCATTTGCATCCCCTTCTATTGCTATCTCTGCCCACGTAGTCTAGATGCGTGTCCAGGGTGGCATTCCAATGCCCCACTAAAAGTAAAGGACGAGACGTTCCCATGAAAGACTCTAGACGTCGAAAGAAATCTGGTCGGCCTGTTAAGGACGGTGCATAAACTGTTATCAGTCGAAAAGCACACTCATTGCTGCCATCGACACCCAAAACGACCAGCCTAACCTCCGGGTCTAGGAAAATTGCTCTTACTTTGAGGTCCAGACTCTTCCGGAGAAGCACCGCGGTGCCACCTCCGCCCATTCTCGGTAGACACGGAGAAAAATAAATGTTGAAATGTGTGCCGAACATGTGCTGGAGTGCCCGCGAGCTGTGGAGTCTGGTCTCACTGATGGCTATGATATGCAGATTTAGTGACTTGATATCATTTAACAGGTAGCCTTGTTTCCAAGACGACCCCAAGCCACGTACATTTATACTGCCTATTTTGAGCATGTTCCAATAAAAATTGTGTTTAACACACGAAAAGAAAGTGCAAAAAAAGAAAGAGAGAGAGAGAGAAAAGGTTACTTGTCCGAAAGTCCTTTGTTTTTCACCTCACAGTCTTCTGCCATGAGGTTTTTATACAGTTTCTTTGATAGGTATTTTTGAAATCTCCCTACTGCATCAGGGTAGAGAGATTTCAGGGTGCTGTGTGTGTTACATGTATTATTTTAATGTGTTGTGGTGGTGTTGTGCGTGGGTGGTTATTTGTTTTTATGTCGTTTTCAGTTATGTTGGTGTTTGACCTAATGTATTCCATTAGGTCGTGGTTGTTTGTGTTTATGGCTGTCAACATTGATGATGGTTTGATGATGGTGTGTTTGCGTTGATGTGTTCGTTTTCTGTTGATGTTTTTGTTTCGAGAGTGGTGAATCTTCCTGCTTTGTTTGTTATCTTTTCTATTCTTTCTTTTCCTCTTTTTCTCCCCCCCCCCTGTGGCTATTTGCCAATCCTCTGTGTCTTCTTCATCTAATGACAAGTCAGAGGAATCAGAGAGTGGAGGGGAAAAGTATTGGGGTCTATTTTAGACTGTGTTGATTTTGTTGTTGGTGTTGGTTGGTGAGCGTTAGGTTGTGGTGTATGCTGTTTTGGAGGTGGGGTGTGGGTATTTTGTGTTTGAGTGATTGTAGGTATTGTTGTGTTGTTTGGGGTGTCAGTTTTGTGGGGATTTGGAGTGGTAATTGTTTCTTCATTTTCGATGCTTGTCTTTTTGGTAGATGTTCTTGGTTTGGGAGTTGGTTTATTCTTGGTTGTTGTTGTTGGTGTTGTTTCTGTTCTTGGTGCAGTTGGTGGTGTTGTTTGGTTGGGTAGGTTTGTTTTTTGTTGATTTTCTGTGATTAGTCCTTTTATTGTTCGTACAAACTGTGGTGTGGGTAGTAAAGCTGGCTTTTTTGTTTTTTTCCGGCTGCTGTTGTTGTTGCTGTTGTTTTCTTGCGGCAGATTTGCAATCTTTTTTTAGATGTTGCTCACTGCCGCATATGTAGCAACGTGGTCTTCTGCCATCGACGACCATATACAACTTGTGGTCTTCTGATACATATATCTGGGTGGGTATTTTCTTGATATCATCTTGGTTGATGTGTAGTAGAAATTCTACTCTTTTTCCCACCCAGTTTTCGTGTTCCGTGACCATAGTTTGTAAAATTGTGAAATCTTCCATTTCCACACATATGACCGTTGCTAGCCATAGATTGTTCGCTATTTTTGGAACATTGTTTAAAGTGATCTTAGTCACTTTCTGTCCACGATAGCTTGGTATTAATGTCAGTTCATCTGCATGAAAAGTTAGCGTTGAGAAATGATTTGCTAACTCTTCAGTATATGCGCGAACTTGTTCCACCAAGTCACATACTCTTTGAAGTTCCAGATGGGTTGCAAGCATTTTTCGATTTTGCTTGTGTTAGCGTTCTCTGGACTTTTTGTTTTCTTATTAATTATTTTATATATAATAGTTCTTTTTTTTTCATTTTCTAATATTTGTTGTGGTATGTTTATATTTACCATGCCATATTCTTTCGTTATGAAAACTTTGGTATCTTTTATCTGTTGTGCAGTAAAATATACTGTTGTCTTTTTTTCTTTCATCGCCTCGGCGAAATTTGTTGTTGTTTTGTTATTGTTGTTGCTGGTGGTGATGTTGTTGTTGGCTGCAGTTGGTAAAATCGGTGTATTTGGTTTGATTGTGCAAGTAGGAAGGGGTGGAAAATTACTTGCATAGTTTGTCCCTGCGTTCGAGCAGCTTTCGTCAATTTGTTTGGTGGTCACAGTCTTTTGTTTATCTCCTTCAGTTCTTGGTGTTGGAGGAAACAAGGTCTGAACGGAATTGTTGTTGTTGTTATTGTTGCTTTTGCTGTTGGTGTTGGCGGTGGTGTCAGTGGCAGAAGAGACAGCCGTGGCAGCAGATATCGAAATGGTGGCACAATTGTTGTTATTCTTGTTGTCATTGTTATTGTTGTTGTTGTTGGTAGTTGAGGTAGTAGATGAGGTGGCGGTGGTGGTGGTGGTGGTGGGGTGGAGGCGGTGGTGGTAGCAGTGGTAGTCTCGTTGTTGTTGTTGTTAGTGGTGGTGGTGGTGACAGGGCTGTTACCGCAAGTGGCTGCAGCGTTCACCACCACGTCACTCAGGTTTGTCTTTGTCGAAAGTGTGTGCGTACATAAGTTCTTTTTTTCTCCTGGCGTTTCAAGTCTAGGAAAATGCTGGTCCATAAAGGAACGCGACCAGCGCTCTACAATAACATTTCTCGACATTTTTTAATGTCGAGAAGAAAAATACGCAGATTAAATAGGGCTGAAACTGCCCCTTGGGGCGAATTCCTCCCTTGGAAAAGCACTCAAACGAAAGTTGGGTGCCTTACACACCCTATTTACAAAAATGTACACAAAATATGGGCTATAAATAGTCAAAATAAACGATTACCTTCGGAGCCGAGGTGACAATACGTCAATCGATAGATATATAGATAGATAGATAGATAGATGAGTCAATGAGCAGACAAAAACACGATGCAACTAAACGTGGGAAAATTTGATCTGACGCATTTTGGAAAAAAGACTATGCTTAAACAACCATACTCTCTTCCTTTAGGGAAACCTCTCACAACATCTAATAATATCAGAAACCTAGGAGTAAATTGTTGATAACAATCTCAGTTGGAGTGACCACATCAACAATAACGTCGATATAGCTCGTAGGATGAGCTCCTGGATCTTAAGAACCTTCCGATCCAGAGAAGACAGTGTCATCATTCCATTTTTCTCCTCCTTTGTACGGCCACACCTCGGGTACTGCTGCCCCTGTGGTCTCCCCATACAAAACAAAATATCTCAAAAATTGAATCACCCCAGAGGGTATTCACTAAACCTATTCAGGTATGACTGATCTCAATTACAGGAAACGCCTTAAAACATTGAAACTCTACTCTTTCCAGCACCGATGTGGAGAATATGTACCTATTTCTTTACTACCCTCAAGGGGCTAAACACAGAGGAGACAAACAAGGACAGACAAACGGGTTAAGTCGATTACATCGACCCCAGTGCGTAACTGGTACTTATTTAATCGACCCCGAAAGGATGAAAGGCAAAGTCGACCTCGGTGGAATTTGAACGCAGAAAGTAGCGGTAGACGAAATACCTATTTCTTTACTACCCACAAGGGGCTAAACACAGAGGAGACAAACAAGGACAGACAAACGGGTTAAGTCGATTACATCGACCCCAGTGCGTAACTGGTACTTATTTAATCGACCCCGAAAGGATGAAAGGCAAAGTCGACCTCGGCGGAATTTGAACTCAGAACGTAACGGCAGACGAAATACCTATTTCTTTATTACTCACAAGGGGCTAAACACAGAGGAGACAAACAAGGACAGACAAACGGGTTAAGTCGATTACATCGACCCCAGTGCGTAACTGGTACTTATTTAATCGACCCCGTAAGGATGAAAGGCAAAGTCGACCTCGGCGGAATTTGAACGCAGAAAGTAGCGGTAGACGAAATACCTATTTCTTTACTACCCTCAAGGGGCTAAACACAGAGGAGACAAACAAGGACAGACAAACGGGTCAAGTCGATTACATCGACCCCAGTGCGTAACTGGTACTTATTTAATCGACCCCGAAAGGATGAAAGGCAAAGTCGACCTCGGCGGAATTTGAACTCAGAACGTAGCGGTAGACGAAATACCTATTTCTTTACTACCCACAAGGGGCTAAACATAGAGGAGACAAACAAGGACAGACAAACGGGTTAAGTCGATTACATCGACCCCAGTGCGTAACTGGTACTTATTTAATCGACCCCGAAAGGATGAAAGGCAAAGTCGACCTCGACGGAATTTGAACTCAGAACGTAACGGCAGACGAAATACCTATTTCTTTATTACCCACAAGGGGCTAAACACAGAGGAGACAAACAAGGACAGACAAACGGGTTAAGTCGATTACATCGACTCCAGTGCGTAACTGGTACTTATTTAATCGACCCCGGAAGGATGAAAGGCAAAGTCGACCTCGGCGGAATTTGAACTCAGAACGTAGCGGTAGACGAAATACCAATTTCTTTATTACCCACAAGGGGCTAAACACAGAGGAGACAAACAAGGACAGACAAACGGGTTAAGTCGATTACATCGACCCCAGTGCGTAACTGGTACTTATTTAATCGACCCCGTAAGGATGAAAGGCAAAGTCAACCTCGCGGAATTTGAACTCAGAAGGTAGCAGCAGACGAAATACCGCGAAGCATTTCACCCGGCGTGCTATCGTTTCTGCCAGCTTACCGACAGCATTGTCCAAACGACCTCAACACTAGCTTCGAAATTCATCAAAGGTTAGGAGCACGGGTTATACGTCCCCTACCCAATTCAGGATCACAACGCAAAAATACACTGCAACACAATTTCTTTTCCTCAACAGGCCCTGCCCTATATAACATTGTCCCAAAACAGATCAGTGAGGAAAAGGATCCCACCACCTTTAAACGGAATCTCGACAAATTTACCTGGATACAACCTATACCTGGATACAACTCACTCAATAAGATCTCCTTACTCGAATGGACCACAAAACTTGACTCAAAAAGGGCTTAGATAATCCTATCAGGTGGTGCTATTAAGTTATACATGGCCTGGACCAATCTTTGGCCGAAAAATATCTAAGTTTATATATATATATATGTGTGTGTGTGTGTGTGTGTGTGTTGTGTGTGTGTGGTGTGTGTGTGTGTGTGTGTGTATGTGTGTGTGTGAGAGTGTGTGTATGTAAATATACATATGTACATATATATACATATATACATTTATATATATATAATATATATATATATATAATATATAATATATATTATATATATATAATATATATATATATATATATATATATATATATATATATTATATATATATATATATATATATAATAATATATATATATTATATATATATATAATGGCGGTGCCCCAGCATGGCCACAGTTTGTGAGCTGAAACAAGATAAAAAATATTTTTTTTTAAATAAATTATTCTTTGTATGTGTGTATGTAAATATACATATATAAATATATATATATAATAATATATATATAATATATATATATATAATATATATATATATAATATATATATATTATATATATACTACATATTTGAGAAATTTTGTCTGGGTGTGTTTGTGGAGTTGTTAGTTAGCTAACCCCTCCTACATCGTCTTATCGATGTTAGTGCAACTTGACACGTGAGAAGACATCATGGCATCATGGCATGCTCAGATTGTTGGAAAATTCGATAATAGGGCTCCTGGAAGGGATCATTATATATCTCTAATATATTTCATTTTAACAGGCAAGGGAAATAACCTATTCACACAGATTTTAACAGGCAATGGAATTAACCCTTTCGCTAGATTTTAACATCCAAGGGAAATAACCCATTCGCCCAGATTTTAATATTCAAGGGAAATAACCCATTCGCCCACATTTTAACAGCCAAGGGAAATAATCCATTTATTTCCCTAATTAAATTGCTATAAATCAAATTGAGTATGCTTATTTCTTAGTATTTGAACTGTTAGAGTCATTTTAAACAAGTAAATAATATTTTCCTAAACAATAGATCCACTTATTTCGGTTAGTGACTTATTCGCAAATATACCAACACTAGCCCCACAAAGGGTAATATTCTCTGGGAATGCACAAAAGCCCTTATCAGAGTTATTTACTTGGAAATGTTATTATCTCATATCTTATTAGCCTGTTATTACCTAACATGCTTCACGATTTTAGTATACATACCTTATTAGTATCTCCTCCTAAGTTCTATATACTATGGGAACGCATTAAAGCCCTTTTCGGGGCTACTTTATTTGAATTCTTGATATCGGGTAACTAATTTCATGTTATTACATAAGTGGCTTCACAATCTGGGTAAGACAATTCGGTATTCTCTGTATATACTTTATGAGAAAGAAACCAAGAGATAAGCCCCGCTTTCCCTGGTATTACCGGGCACGTCAGCTAGTATATATATATATATATATGTGTGTGTATATATGTATGTATGTATGTATGTATATGTATATGTATATGTATGTATGTATATGTATGTTTGTATATGTATGTATATATGTATGTATGTATATGTATGTATGTATATATGTATGTATGTATATATGTATGTATGTATATATGTATGTATGTACGTATATATGTATGTATGTATGTATATATGTATATATATATATATATGTATGTATATATGTGTGTATATATATATATAGATATATATATGTATATATATGTATATACATACATGCATACATCTATGCCCGTGTATATTTGAGAAGTGTATAGCCAGTTTATATAGCACCAGTATACAGGAAATCTAATCCTCAGCTCTTTCGTATGCAATTAATCAATATCCTATTGCGTATATTCCCTGACATCTTTCTTACTAATTTTTGTGATATTCGATTGAACGCCAAATGATATATTGACTTTCGAGCTTAAATCCGGAATATTCTTCGCCAGTGCTAGACTCTAAAGGGATCATGATGGATAACTACGTTAAAGAAACTCAGGGCAACAGAGCTTTTGCATTAATTCAAATCAACTTTTAAATATTGCATTATATTCCCTTGAGATTTTCTTTTAAGCATGCAGTGGAAAAATCCAACAATGGATTAGGACGGTGTACATGAATGGTTAGCAACGAGCTTATAAGAAAATATTCTTTGGTGGAGAGAGATACAGAATTGGAGAATTTGCACATCTCTATCAGAAAAATATCATACAGAAATTTAGCCCCAAAAAATTAGTCTTCTCTTGACAAGCAACAAAACTCTCTTTATAATGTGTATGCTTTTGCCATATAAAGTCATAGAATAAAGAAATACCCGATGCACAGAAGGCCTAGGAATGCAAGCAAACCCCCAAAATGTAACACGATATAAGAGATTTGGTGGAATGATCAATGTCGATGTCACCCACATCTTCATAAGAAGCTGTTTGAAAATGTCTTCATTTTATTGAATTGTTTTAAATTCTAGACGATAATAAATATTCTGAAATTCTATTTGCGTGTTGCTATTTCTATTTTTTTCACAGATCTGTTTCATCTCCAAGAGAGCTCTCGACGATAGACCTAATGACACACCATGTAAGAACTGGCCTTATATATACATATATATATATATATATACTAGCAGTAGTACTCGGCGTTGCACGGGTCTTAATAAATTACGTTTCAACTGCGGAAAGATGAGGCCTTGCACTTGAGGAAATTTTTTGAGCCCTACCTCGGCTACAGCGTTCACGCAATGCTCTTCAGATTGCAACACCTTAGTCCTCAGCCCAGCGCAGATTAGAACCATACACTTGAGAATGAAGCCATAGAATGAATGTATAGGAAGAGAACGAGTTGAACAATTTCAGCGTTTCTTAAGGGCGGGGGACCATGTGAGCGATAGTTTGCTCCCAGTTGAAGGAGGTTAATGGTCAACAGTTGGAATGTTGCCCTCAAGAGGTTCGTGCAAAACGTAGCCGCCATGCGTTTTGTCAATTGGTATCCTTTCCATTGAATTGGTCACTTTAATGTTATGAATAAACATACTTGGGGTAACCTACCGTATAGAAGGCAGCAGAAATGTCCTCAAATATGCGATACCTAACTTGCCTTTCCGCTGGTTCGTTTGTAGCAGCTGGTTCACAACACTGTTTCTTCGCATTATTATCGTGCAACTGCAACGAATCGCCACCTCTTTGCCATCGTAGGGACACCACACGAACGCCTTCCATAAACCCACAGAATGTCAAGAGGTAGGCGCTCTTTTCTGATGCTTCCGCTTGAAACGGAGTACGCTCAAATAGTAAAAGTATCTGAGCGTACCCCGTGATATGCATGCATGGCGATAACGTAGTAAGGCCCCGGAGCAGGGAAAGGTGAAGATACCTTCCTCTCTTCCATTGCAGGGAGAGGCGGAGGAGCTTGTTGAGGGGTTGGCCTCGACAAAGAGGATGAGGAAGGTGAGGTGTAGGTTGCGGAAGAGGAGAGGGACTCCTCAGGTTTGCCGGTGGAGGCCCCGACTCTCGCAACCGGGAATAGAGAGAAGAAAAGAAAAAGAAGACAGTCGGCGAATGGTGCTGTGCCGCCGATCGAAACTGATGTTCATCCGGTTGGAAGTGTACCAGCGGAGCGAGAGGCTCTGTCAGTGGGGATTGTGTCACTGACAGAGAAGGTTGAGGCCCCTCCCCGTGAGAAAGATGTGGAACTTTTCATTTTCTACCTCAAGGAAGGGCCGGTTGAGATGTACTTGGATAGTCTTCTAAACCGAGAACGATACGACTCGGTCTGTATAGACAGTCCATGTTGCCCTCCGCGGGTGGCTGCGGAGGCCGTCACCAAAGAAGAATTGAGGTCAGCAGGACCTGCAATAATGAGGATTTTGTGTCCCTCCGTCCGGGACTGCAGGCGGCAGGAAACTTACTTGGGGGCCCAGACGAGGAAGGTGAATGAAAAAAGAATTTTTGTTTTTGAAATTTTTATAATTGTATCTAATTCTTTACTCTTTTACTCTTTTACTAGTTTCAGTCATTTGACTGCGGCCATGCTGAAGCACCGCCTTTAGTCGAGCAAATCGATCCCGGGACTTATTCTTTGTAAGCCCAGTACTTATTCTATCGGTCACTTTTGCCGAACCGCTAAGTAACGGGGACGTAAACACACCAGCATCGTTATTAAGCAATGCTAGGGGGACAAACACAGACACACAAACATACACACACATACATATATATATACATATATACGACAGGCTTCTTTCAGTTTCCGTCTACCAAATCCACTCACAAGGCATTGGTCGGCCCGGGGCTATAGCAGGAGACACTTGCCCAAGATGCCACGCAGTGGAACTGAACCCGGAACCATGTGGTTGGTAAACAAGCTACTTACAACACAGCCACTCCTGCGCCTAATTACTGTATATTAATTTTTATTCTTGATTTTAAATTGAACAATGTTTTCCGGGGGTTATCGGTCGGCAGGCGCCGGTACCCCTCTCATTTTTATTCATTTTTATCGTTATCATCCTCATCACATTAATGTCCTTGTCTAGCCTGCGGCTAATCTGTGTACTGCCCTTGTTGCAAACTATATTTGCTCTCTTTACCCTCACTTTTATGTGTGTTGTAATCTTTTTACATGAAATGTATTTATCTCCGGGGATTTATCCTGTCTTCGAATAGCTGAGTGAAATAAATCCTCGTGTAAATAGGCGCAGGAGTGGCTGTGTGGTAAGTAGCTTGCCTACCAACCACATGGTTCTGGGTTCAGTCCCACTGCGTGACATCTTGGGCAAGTGTCTTCTGCTATAGCCTCGGGCCGACCAATGCCTTGTGAGTGGATTTTGTAGACGGAAACTGAAAGAAGCCTGTCGTATATATGTATATATATGTATGCATTGTATTGTATGTATGTGTTGTGTGTCTGTGTTTGTCCTCTAGCATTGCTTGACAACCGATGTTGGTGTGTTACGTCCCCCACATAGCGGTCGGCAAAAGAGACCGATTGAATAAGTACTGGGCTTACAAAGAATAAGTCCCGGGATCGATTTGCTCGACTAAAGGCGGTGCTCCAGCATGGCCGCAGTGAAATGACTGAAACAAGTAAAAGAGTAAAAGAGTAAAGAGTGTTTGATGATCTCTGCTGTCGAAATGAGGCCATTTTGTCTGGTTGATTTCTTTTCTTATTCTTGTATATCAGCGTTTAGTGTATGATATGAGTGTTCTGTGCATAGGGTTTCATTTTGTCATAATTTGTGGAGAGGTGGGAAGGTTGTGATTTAGATTTAGGATTGGCAGGACCAATACTTATTTCGACTGTCTTTTGAAGGATTCATGGTGTAAATGCCACAGTCTCAGAAATCTTAAAATGATTATAAGATGAGAGGTTGAAATGGAACAGAAAACTTTCCTGATTAATAACGGCAAATAGAATGGATTGTGTGGAAGTATCTGGTTGTTGTTGAAAGAATCAGTTAAGTTCTGTGCTAAGTAATGTAGCGGTACATGGCTCCTTGTCAGAATCCGAGTTGTAATTTGAAAACCAAGATGTCTGAGATAGTAGCGTCGAGTATTAGATTTTCTAAGGCTGTGCATGAAAAGCTGATATAATTCTATGGTGGTACTTTATTTGGGGATTTATTGAATCATGAGACAGAAGACGAAAGAACGAAATAACATTTTATTTCAACGATAAGTTTGGTAAGCTGAAAACTTACAAAATGTTTTCTAGAATTATTCCAATAGGATTACATCGTTTTATGAGGATAGTTTTCGCGCCAATCAAAGTAACTAATGAGTTTCCTTTTTGTGTGAAGAGAGAGGTAGAGAGAGAGAGGGGGGAGAAAGAGAGAGAGAGAGAGAGAGAGGGAGAAAGAGAGAGAAAGAGAACGAGAGAGAAAGAGGCAATGAAGCTGATTAGAGACTATGGATAAAGTAAGAAAGAGCATTCTATGAAAGAGGGGAAGGCATAAAAAATATCTTTTACATGTTTCAGTCATTTTATTGCGGCCATGCTGGAGCACCGCCTTTAGTCGAACAAATCAATCCCTGGACTTATTCTTTGTAAGCCTAGTATTTATTATATCGGTTGCTTGTGCCGTGTCGCTAAGTAACGGGGACGTTGCAGATCAACATGTCTTCCGGTTTCTAAATTCCACTTACCAGCTTTGGTCAGCTGGAAGTTTTATTAAAAGAACTCGCCTAAGTTACTGCAGAGCAGGCCCGAAGCCTAAACTACATTGTTGTCAACTGAATTCACCAGAAATCCAATTCTGTGACCAATCAAACCCCATAAAATAAACAGAAAAGTCATTAACAATTACTATTATATAGAAGTATGGATTTTGAGAATAAATTTAATCTTTAAATAAACACACACGCGCGCACAAACACACATATGCATGCATACATGCTAACATACACACTAACATACGCACATACATGCATGTATGCAGGCAGCCATTCTTGCATACATTCATATGTATATATGTATACATGTACGTACAAGTAAACTCCAAATCACTAATAGTTTGGAGTTTGGAGTTTAGGAAATAAATCTAGCCTGAATAGAAAACTAGAATGGAGCACTAGCACACACCACAACATATGACGATAGAGGATACAGAAAACATAATAAATACACAGATAAATAAACAAATAGAAATAAATAACTATATATATATTTTTTTTCGATTCGATTTATTATTATTATTACTAGAATTGTTGTTATAAATATATAAAAGCATATGTAATGATAATAATAAGTGGATGTAAATACATGAACAAAATAAGAATAAACAAAAACAACAACAACAAAAACAAAATACAAATTACATGAACGTATATAAACAGAAGATAGAAATATTACAGGCATCCCCCCACATACACACACTAAATAAACATAGACGCACATAGAGATATAAGCATGCGCAAATGAAGACATACAATAGAAATACAAAATGGCTGACGGTTAGTAAGGAGAGACACAAATAAGAAAGAAGATATCAAAGGACCACTGATGCGATCACAGGAGTGTGACGAAATAACTCCGGCCGAAATAAGATTAAGATTAATGTAAAAAATAAATAACACTGAAGCAAAATAACACCAAATATATAGTGCGTGTGTTTTTATTAGCTAAATTGGCAAAATGACCATTCCGAAATATAACAATAGAATATATATATATATATATATATATATATATATATATATATATATATATATATATATATATATATATATTATATTTATTTATTATTTATTACATATATATATGTATACATATGTATATAAGTGTGTGCGTATGTATGTGTGTATATGCTTACATACATATATATATATATGTGTGTGTATATGTATATATAATATATATATGTATATATATATGTATATATGTATGTGTATATATATATATTTTTTTTAATTTTACTTGTTTCAGTCATTTGACTGCGGCCATGCTGGGGCACCGCCTTTAGTCGAGCAAATCGACCCCGGGACTTATTCTTTGTAAGCCCAGTACTTATTCTATCGGTCTCTTTTGCCGAACCGCTAAGTTACGGGGACGTAAACACACCAGCATCGGTTGTCAAGCAATGCTAGGGGGACAAACACAGACACACAAACACACACACACACACACATATATATATATATACATATATACGACAGGCTTCTTTCAGTTTCCGTCTACCAAATCCACTCACAAGGCTTTGGTCGGCCCGGGGCTATAGCAGAAGACACTTGCCCAAGATGCCACGCAGTGGGACTGAACCCGCAACCATATATATTTATGTACACATATATATATGTATATATGTAAATATATATGTATGTATATATGTATATATATATATATGTATGTAAATATATATATATGTATATATGTATATATAGGGATTGCACCTAGAAAGTTATCCTCCTAGACACAAGTCCGGGCAAGGTTGTTTATGGAAGGCCAGCAGTCGCCCATGCATACCAGCCTCCCCTCTCCACGCCACCAGTGTTATCCAAGGGAAAGACAAAGGTCGATACAGCTTGGCACCAGTGACGTCGCAACTCATTTCTACAGCTGAGTGAACTGGAGCAACGTGAATTAAAGTGCCTTGCTCGAGAACACAACACGCAGCCCGGTCCGGGATTCGAGCTCACAACCTCACGATCGTAAGCTCGACGCTCTAACCACTGAGCCATGCGCCTTCACATATATATGTATATAATAAATAGTTAATTATATAAAACATCGTTTCATATCAACTTTCTATGAATTACGTAATAGGAGAATGGGGTGCGGTAAACAAAGTTTTCTGGAATACACTCTGCCCATTTACGATTAAATGAAGGCAGTTTTTGACCTTAATAATATAACGGTTTCATGGAAATGGTAACCAAAATGTAAGGAACCGTAAGTAAATATATAAATCCTAAAAATCTTACAAATTGGTGTAGATTTTTTTTTTTATATTATACTGTTTCTGGGAAATAAGAAATATTTGAAAAATTTCTGTGATAATATCAAAGCTTCTACATCCGTTTGTAGAGCCAATCGTTAAGACGTACGTGCTCTATCTACTGTTTTTATTTACGAAATTAAGGGTATGAGTTTAGTAGGGTTTTGTGCTGGTATGTTGTATATATAAGGTCTAGTATATATAGTTAGTTACAGCTCTTCAACTTGGATCTACGTAAGATCGTTCTTCAAAATACCGTTTAACGACAAAAGCCATTAACGGTGGCCACACCAACACGATGGATTTTGCACAATTGTCAAGAAATATTTCGCAGCGGTGCTACATTTCTTCACTCATAGCTTTTGGTTTACTTCTCATTCTCACCATAACGATTCTTCACCAAGATGCAAGGATAAGAAAAATGGAACAGAATTCAGAGCAAGTGAGTATGGACTGTCGTGTGCGCGTTTTTTTTTCACGCGCTGGTCTGCAGATACTATACTGTATTTTAATATATTATATACATACATACATACATAGACAGACAGATAGGTAGATAGATAGATAGATAGATAAGATAGATAGATAGATAGATAGATAGATAGATAGATAGATATAGATATAGATACGTGTATGTACGTATGTATGTATATATGTATGTATATTTATGTGTATATCTGAGTGTATTTACACGTGCGTGTGTGTGTCTGATTTTGCACCTACGTGTGTATCTTGGTCTACGTGCACATATCTATGTATGTTATGAATGTATATTTATGAATATATGCGCATGTGTACTGTGTATATGAGATTCCTATATATATATAGATATATATATATATATATATATATATAGGAACTGTCTGTCTTCCCTGTCTAGATCTTTCCTCTGCCTTCCTTCTCCTATGTTTCCGACGAAGATCTCCGCTCGAAATGTTAAACCCTCCTTCTTTCCTTCTTCCTAAGCGTCCAATAATACTATACTTGTTCCTCGTCCTCGTGTTGTTGTGTCTTTTTTGTGCTTTCCTGTTTGGATTAACTACATATATATATATATATATAATATATATATATATATATATATATATATATATATAATATATATATATATATATATATATATTATATATATATATATATATATATATATATATATATATAAATATACGTTCATGAGTGCGTATACGCGTGTATCTAGATGTATGTATATGCGCATATACTTGTATGTGCATGTGTGAGTGTGTATGTATATGTGTGTGTATATATATGTGTGGGTGTGGGTGTGGGTGGGTGTGTCCCTGTGTATGTATGTATGTATGTCTATTTATGCGTCTACACACCAACAAAAAAACGTTCAGAGATTTATTATTGTCTAAGCATGATCTCCCTTCCACCTTCTAACTTCTTTGTTCTTTCTCTTAAGAGTTAAAGCAGCGAAAGCTGATTACGTCATTTTATCTAAACTGGAACGTATACTTTTCACGTTCATATTTGAATTTTTTGCGTTTCAATAATATTTCTTTGCTTTTATTCACTGTGGAATTTGATGGACATATAGCGCTAAGCGAGCCGACACAAGAAATCTCTGGCGCGACTTTTTTTTACCTTTTTAACCCGAAGAGACCCGTAACGTCGTGTCGAAACGTAACTCTTTATCTTATATTAAACTTTTAATACTTTTTGATAGTTATATATATAAATAAATAAAAATTATAATAATAAAATATATATATATATATATAAATCTATAAGTATAAATTATTAATTTAAATAATTTTTTAAATTTTAATTTTAATTTAAATATTTTAAATTATGAATTTTATATTTTATATTTTTTTTATTAATTAATTTTATTTCTATGTATTCGTTTATGATTTTCACTGTTTGATTTGCCTAATAGTGGTTTTATCTCTAATTTATACTATAAAATTAGATTTAATCCTAAATCTAATTTTTCCCTGTAAGTTTGGATTTACTCCCTAATATTATATATGTGTGTGTGTGTGTGTGTGTGTGTGTGTGTGTGTGTGTCTAGGTGTGGCTGTGCGGTAAGTAGCTTGCTTACCAACCACATGGTTCCTGGTTCTTCAGTCCTACTGCAGGGAACTTTGGGCAAGTGCCTTCTTGTGAGTGGATTTGGTAGGCGGAAACGGAAAGAAGCTCATCGTCGATTAAATATATACATAATCAAAATAAGCAACAAGGATATCGAGAGGTAATGCCGTTACCTCTGGATATCCTTGTTGCTTATTTTGATTATAATCACCCCATTTGATTTATATGGATAACACCATACTGAATTCTGCTGCCTTCAACTTAAGTACCATATTCATCTGAATCTAAATTTTTACTGAACTTACCTACCATACCTAGAGTATATATATATATATATATTATATATATTATAATATATATATATATTATATTATTAATAATATTAGAAGAAAAGAAGAAGAGAAAGGAGGAGGAGAGGATCAGAAGGAAGGAGAAGGGAGGAAGGAGGGAGAAGGCGAGGAAGGAGGAGAGGAGGAGGAGAGGAGAAAAGAAGGAGAGGACAGGAGGAAGAGGAGGAAAGAAGAAGAAGAAGAAGAAAAGAAGAAATGAGAAGAAGAAGAAGACGAAGAAGAAGAAGACGAAGAAGAAGAAGAAAAGAAGAAGAAGAAGAAGAAGAAGAAGAGAAGAAGAGAAGAAGAAAGAAGAAGAAGAGAGATGTGTTATTAATTGACATGAGTATTCCTTGCGATCACAATATATCGGCGAAAGAATTTGACAAGATCAGTAAATATAAAGACTTGCTAATAGAAATTTTTTTAAATGTGGCATCTCAAGGCGACTACAGTACCAGTGATTGTAGGATCTCTAGGAATGATAAGAAAAGGTACTGAAACCTATTTGAAAATGATACTAGGCTTACCATCCCTACATGAAGTGCAAAACGTCGTGTTAACTGGAACGGCTGATGTACGGAGAAGAGCATTATCGCTATGAAAACAATATCCATTCATGAATCTATTTATTTATTAATTTTTTAAATACATATTTTACCTGTGAATTTGTATGTGTAGTCTGGGAATGCATACAATGAGTTTCTCTGCACTAGGTGTATGGAAAACACTCGGCGAGAAACGGAAGAAAATTTGAAGAAAAAAGGAATAATAATAATAATAATAATAATAATAATAATAATAATAATAATAATAACAACAACAACAACAACAACAATAATAATAATAATAATAATAATAATAATAATAATAATAATAATCATGTACATTGTTTTGTCTTGGTATAAAAGATGGGCTACAGCAAATATTCTGCTCAATACCACAGATTTGCTTGTCAGTTGTGTGACCTTAACCAGTTGAGCATGTCCCTTAGGGGCTGACGATGCTGTCTCACTGTGCATCTCTGATCACGAGCAGAGTAGTGGGGGAGCATCATAGCCATGTGTTGAGAAGGATTCTTTGGGGTTTGAATAATTCACCTCTGGAAACATGGGTGTTTCGTTCAACGTCCTTAAACAACCCTTATTCAGGGACCTTTTAAGCGGGATGGGTTACTCTATCTGAAGAAAATTCTAACTGGGCTCCACCTGCAAGGTCATGTGCTGTTTATCTTGATATGAGATCACCATGTCGCGCACATATGGTTGTGATGCATGTGCCTGGTGTACCCTTATCAGACGGGTAGTCATGATGGGTATACTGGGCTTCGTAT
>NC_043014.1:6036919-6039419 GCF_006345805.1 Octopus sinensis
CTCTGCAGCAAGTTTATCAGCAGAGACAGTTTCTCCATGCAAGGACACACTCTTTAGGTTGAACCTCCTTTGAAATTTATCAAACCAGCCCTTACTGACATTAAATTCGGTTGGCTTGGTGGGTCAGCCCCAAGGAAAAACTAAACTAAGAGCATTAGATTCCTTGGAAGAAAGCATCGAATGTATACGAAAACAAGGACGGGAAAACAGACGATGTTACACGAATATAAATACAAAATACAATAAAAATAATAATAATAATAATAATTATATATATATATATATATATTATATATATATATATATATAGGGAGAGTTTACGAAAAAAACAAAAGACGAAGACAGGTGGTGTACAAAACAAACAGATGTATTAGTATAACGCTCAGGAATAGAAAAAGTCTTTTACGTTTCGAGCCTACGCTCTTCTACAGAAAGGGGCACAGAAAAAACAAGGAGAGCAAAAAATATGTATGTATTATTTATTTAGGCAGCATTAAGCAAACTTGTACCAATAAGAACTATAACCGTTAGTAAATATGACTGAGGGTGTTATAAACACCTACATTGCTAAAAGTAAGAGCTAAACGCTCTAACGCTGCAACCGAAGCACATAATTGTATACATATATGCTGACAGGGAACGTAATCGCCCAAAAAGCCCCGATCGAAGTGTTTCCAAACTGATCGGTCAATTTCGGCTTTGACCGTAGCCTCTTCTGTGGGATCGGCCTGACTCGGCTGATTCCGGACGATGATCACTCTTAGTTCATATGACCACTTCATAGAAATTTACGGTTTATTTAGCGAATTGCAAATGTGTATAAAATGATTTATTTATATGTAAGTATGTATGTATGTATGTATGTATGTATGTATGTATGTATGTATGTATGCATGTATGCATGTATGTATGTATATATGTATGCATGTATGCATGCATGTTTGTATGTATGCATGTATGTATGTATGTATATATTTATGTTTGTATGTATGTGTGTTTGTATGTATGTATGTATGATTGTATGTATGGATGTATATATGTATTTATGTTTGTATGTATGTATGCATGTATGTATGCATGTTTGTATGTATGTATGTATATATGTATGTATGTATGTATGCATGTATGTATGTATGCATGTATGTTTGTATGTATGTATGTATGTATGTATGTATGCATGTATGTATGTATGCATGCATGTATGTATGCATGTTTGTATGTATGCATGTATGCATGTATGTATGTATGTATTTATGTTTGTATGTATGTATTTATGTTTGTATGTATGTATGCATGTATGCATGTATGTATGTATGTATGTATGCATGCATGTATACATGTATGTATATATGTATGTATGTATGCATGCATGTATGTATGTATATGTCGGCTAAATAAGTAAAAAAGAGGCAGGTGTTGCAGCTTCGACCCCGTAGCTTTGGCTGTTATTTCTAGCTTGTGAAGTGGCCACTTACACCAACGGTACTTAACCTGAGATTGTGACTTGTTGGGGGTCATTTGAGGTTTCTTGCGCGTGGAGAGATATTGTATTACAGCTGTATTGCTGTATTACAGTGTTATGCATTGCAGCTGCTAACGGTATCACGGCTGTATGCGCTTCACTTTCGCTCCGAGACTCCTATGATGTTCTGAGTTACAAGACTCGTTTGTTAGTTCTCAGCTGCGCTGATATTTTTATATATAAAACTGAAGTTGTGTGTGTGAGTGTCTGTCTACTCCGATTTAGATTCCTAACTACTCCCACATTTTGCGGTGCAGTTTAACCAAAAGCGGGTATCTTATAGTCGTCATTCATATCGAGCCCTTCTGGGTATTAGCATGCGTCTACAATGAGTCTACGATTTTAAAAAGAATTCACCATCATTTTTTCGCATTTTTAATACATTTTTTGCTCGGTTTATATAAGGGAAGTAACTCTCTAAAAATGCTTATATAGTTTTTTCCCTTACAAATCTGAGCAACGCCGGGCGATACTGCTTGTTTATTCATATCTAGTCTCGTGATCGCTCAAGCACGTCAGTGATCGGTGCGCTAGAATAAGTGTGGTGTTGCGTTACGTTGTGTATCGCTGCGTTGCTTATTGCACTGCCGTGTTGTATAGGTGAGTGTTGTATTTGCCCGTGCTTTGTTAAGTTGCTTAATTCAGTGTTGTTGCGTCTATTATTTTGCAATTTTGCTTGTTATACTTACTTAATACAGTTAATAAAGCAACATTTACATTGTATAGAGTTCTTGTTTTCCTGGTTGCAGTGTGTTTGCCCAAAACTGTACATACAGTGAAGCCTTTCTCAAGATACGCTTTACAAGTATTGTTCAGAACTCTGTGGTCAAGCCGCAATGCATCGTTTGCACCAACGTTTTGTTATGAAATTATGAAGCCAAGCAAACTGCAAGTTCATTTTGAGTTTTATCAACTAGTAGACAAAACCGTGGACTATTTCAAGAGAAAAGAAACTTCTCCGAAGGCTAGTTGCATCGA
>NC_043014.1:6041919-6059419 GCF_006345805.1 Octopus sinensis
GCTTCTGTTGCACTCACAAGTGCGATGGCTTTCAAGAGTAAAAACAATAAAGAGGTGTCTTCTTTCTACGAAAAGAAGTTCGCAATTTATTACATGATTCCAATCCATGTTTGCACTCCAGATTCTCCGATGTTCGTTTTATGATCCGCTTGGCAATTTTGTTGGTCATATTCGAGTCAGTGAATCTTTCGCTGCAAGGGGAAGATATAACCATGTTTCAGTCTCATGAAAAACTGCTTTCAAAATGAAGCTTGAACTTTGGCACCCAAGGTTGGATAGAAAGAGCTTTCCATCTTTTCCTCAACTAAACATGTTTGATGAAAACGAACTTGAAGTTGATGACGATATTGTTCAACACGTGAAACAGCACATGTCAATACTTGACAGAGAAATATTCTCTTTATTTTCCTGATCTTAATGACTTTGACACATATTTCCGCTTTACCGGGAACCCCTTTTTACTCTATGTTAGCGATCTGCCAACAGAAAACAATTTCTTTCAAGAGCAGTCCATTGATTTGATCTATGATCGATATGCAAAATGTTTGTTTTTTTCCGTGAAATGTGTTGTTCTGACATATTTCGATGTCGCAAAAATGTCTCTTAAAGTACTGATGCCATTTCATTACCACCTCTAGGTTTCGATGTGTGACCCGCTGTTTCTTTCTGTCAAATGGGTATAAATGCGTTTTACTCATTTGTTAATGCAGGATGGTCGGTATATTTTCAGACTGCTTTCGTTTCTCATTTGTTTTGTAACCAATTGATCAACACTATTCGTCATATTTTCATGTGTATTTATTGTATTTCAATGGGGCGTTGCGTGGATTAAGTTGTGGTTTTGGGGATTGTGTGGATTAAGTTGTGGCTTTCCATGTTGATTATCCTGCATTTTATAGGTGACCGCGAATCATCGAAAAAAACTGTAAGGAGACCGCGTAAAATTTTTGAAAAGTTTAAGAACCACTAGTGTAGACTTTAAGCGAATAGGTTATTTGTGTTGCAGGCTCTTCGTATTTCGTTTCTACTCAAGGTACAAAGCCCGAAATTTGAGGGGAAGGAGCCAGTCGATTAGATCGACCCCAGTACGCAACTGGTACTTATTTAATCGACCCCGAAAGGATGAAAGGCAAAATCGACCTCGGTGGAATTTGAACTCAGAACGTAGCGGCAGACGAAATACCTATTTCTTTACTACCCACAAGGGGCTAAACACAGAGGGGACAAACATGGACAGACAAACGGATTAAGTAGATTACATCGACCCCAGTGCATAACTGGTTCTTAATTTATCGGCCCCGAAAGGAAGAAAGGCAAAGTCGATCTCGACGGAATTTGAACTCAGAACGTAGCGGCAGACGAAATACCTATTTCTTTACTACCCACAAGAGGCTAAACACAGAGGGGGAAAACAAGGACAGACAAACGGATTAAGTCGGTTATATCGACCCCAGTGCGTAACTGGTACTTAATTTATCGACCCCGAAAGGATGAAAGGCAAAGTCGACTTTGGCGGAATTTGAACTCAGAACGTAGCGGCAGACGAAATACCTATTTCTTTACTGCCCACAAGAGGCTAAACACAGAGGGGACAAACAAGGACAGACAAAAGGATTAAGTCGATTACATCGACCCCAGTGCGTAACTGGTACTTAATTTATCGACCCTGAAAGGATGAAAGGCAAAATCGACCTCAACGGAATTTGAACTCATAACGTAAAGACAGACGAAATACCTCTTTCTTTACTACCCACAAGAGGCTAAACACAGAGGGGACAAACAAGGACAGACTAACGGATTAGGTCGATTACATCGACTCCAGTGCGTAACTGGTACTTAATTTATGGACCCCGAAAGGATGAAAGGCAAAGTCGACTTTGGCGGAATTTGAACTCAGAACGTAGCGGCAGACAAAATACCTATTTCTTTACTACCCACAAGGGGCTAAACACAGAGGGGACAAGCAAGGACAGACAAACGGATTAAGTCGATTACATCGACTCCAGTGCGTAAGTGGTACTTAATTTATCGACCCCGAAAGGATGAAAGGCAAAGTCGACTTTGGCGGAATTTGAACTCAGAACGTAGCGGCAGACGAAATACCTATTTCTTTATTACCCACAAGGGGCTAAACATAGAGGGGACAAACAAGGACAGACATAGGTATTAATTCGATTATATCGACCCCAGTGCGTAACTGGTACTTAATTTATCGACCCCGAAAGGATGAAAGGCAAAGTCGACCTCGGCGGAATTTGAACTCAGAACATAAAGACAGACGAAATACCTCTTTTTTTACTACCCAGAAGAGGCTAAACACAGAGGGAACAAACAAGGACAGACAAAGGGATTAAGTCGATTACATCGATCCCCCCCCCAGTGCGTAACTGGTACTTAATTTATCGACCCCGAAAGGATGAAAGGCAAAATCGACCTCGGCAGAATTTGAACTCATAACTTAACGACAGACGAAATACCGCTAAGCATTTCGCCCGGCGTGCTAACGTTTCTGCCAGATCGCCGCCTTGGGGTTAGTTTATATTAAAGCTTGACTGATTTTCAATCAGCAACCTTGATTCGTTAGTCCTCTCCTGGCGTTACTCAATGTTTTTGATGTGCAGTTTTTGTGTGTCAGCGTTAATTACTTAATCTCATCATCGTTTAGTTTGAAAGTTTCATTTGTTATTTATCGAAAATGTTCTAGGAATTTAAAAATAGGATAAAATCTTCATAAGAATTTATCAAGTAGTTAGCGTGAAAAACCTCATAAGAGAAAAAAAATCCATAATTTTTTTTCACTTAAATATATTTATTTATATTATATAGAGGGCATTTTTACACATAAATGCCACACGCTAGGAGGGACTCTTAAGAGTCCCTCCTAGCGTGTGGCATTTATGTGTAATAATGCCCTCTATATAATAGCAAATGTTCTTAGTGTAGAAATAATGAGTGACGGGTTCTGAGATTGGACATTCCTTTACAATTTGTTCTCATCCATTCTTGTGGATTTATCTAATCACTTCATTCTTTCTTTCTTTTTTAACTTTTATATTTTTCTGTCGCTTCCCCAACTATTCTTCCTTCCTTCCTTCAAATAATTTTATCCAGAATTCATTAATTTTTGATAAGCAAATTCCTTTGCTGGTCATTCCTTAATTCTCAGTATTAAATTTTAAAAAATTGTTTTTCTAATTTAACAGAACCTGCTCTCGGATCATTGTATACCCGGTGGGGGAGAACGACCTGTCCTCCTTACTCAAATATCGTATATGATGGTTAGTATATTATAAGTTCTTCTCTCTCTCTCTCTCTCTCTCTCTCTCTCCTCTCTCTTTCCCTATCTTTCTCACATTCTCTCTCTCTCTTTCTCTCTCTTTCTCTTCTCTCTCTCTCTCTCTCTCTCTCTCTCTCTCTCTTACTCTATCTATATGGGATTGTATAGATTGTAAAGAATCGATGATCAAGAAAACTTGATTGGAAACAGATTCTTCGCAGATTAATTAAGCATGAAACCTTAATTAAGCAATTAATTAAGCAAAGAAATATGAATATCTGTTTCTTTGTTGCCCACAAGGGGATAAACATAGAGGGGACAAACAAGGACAGACAAATGGATTAAGTCGATTACATCGACCCCAGTGCGTAACTGGTACTTAATTTATCGACCCCGAAAGGAGGAAAGGTAAAGTCGACCTCGGCGGAATTTGAACTCACAACGTAAAATATGAATATCACGTATATGACATTCCCATTATCTTCACAAGAGAGATTCAATAAAGCAAGGTCTAAATTGCATTCGGTGATCTATGATGCCTTTCTACAGTGCATATATACAACGATTATGAACGACGCTTTAAATGTGCGTGTGGTTTGCTAGTGTATATATATATATATATATATATATATATATATATATATATATATATACAATTGCAGCATGGAAGGTGTTTGTAAACCATTTAAGAAACACACAAAAGCCGTTCGATTCACTTCAACATTTAAGTTTAATTTGTCAACGGCTTTTGTGTGTTTCTTAAATGGCTTACAAACACCTTCCACGCTGCAATTGTTTTCGTTTCAGCACACGATCTCAGATCAAATCACTTGCTATGCGAGTACATCTCCGTATATATATATACATACATATATAAGAGAGTGCCCACTATGTGGTCGCTCTTGCGCTAAAAATAGATCCGCAATGGTCTCAACCACCAAGAATTGTTCCCAAGGAGAATTAGCACAACTATGAACGTAAACGAGCAGGACAAATGAAAAATAACAATTTTGGGAACAATTCTTGGTGGTTGAGACCATTGCGGATCTATTTTTAGCGCAAGAGCGACCACATAGTGGACACTCTCTTATATATGTGTATTAATTTTTACTGTATCCCAGGTTTTATGCGCTAAACCACTTGGTGTTAAATTGATGTTATTATTAAATTAATATCCAATTTTTTCACCCTTATTTTGGATTATATATATATATCATATATATATATATATATATATATATATATATATATATATACTAGCAGTATCGCCCGGCGTTGCTCGGGTTTGTAAGGGAAATAACTATATAAGTATTTTTAGAGAGTTACTTCCTTTATAGATGCCAATTCGGGCTTTCTTAGCCATTTCTGTTTTGGTGTCTTCAAGCCATGAAGTCGTTGTTCTAAAAGAACGCTGGTTTCCTTCACAACGCATTACGACGTTGATTTCTGTACACTCCCTTCCCCACAGATTCACGAGGGAGGGAATGGGGAGAAGCAAACAGGTGCAGCTGTGAGCGTGGACGCCAACTCCGCCGCCATCGACATACGATGCATTTTATGCATTAAAATGGAATAAAAAATGATGTTAAATTATTTTTAAAATCGTAGACTCATCGTTGACGCGCGCTAATAGTCAGACGGGCTCGATATGAATCACGACTATAAGATACCCGAATTTAGTTAAACTGCACCGCAAAATGTGGGAGGAGTTAGGAATCTAAATCGAAGGGGACAGACACTCACACAACTAGAGTTTTATATATATAGATATATATATATATATTCTCTTTGCTCTTTTTCTCTTTTACTTGTTTCAGTCATTTGACTGCGGCCATGCTGGAGCACCGCCTTTAGTCGAGCAAATCGACCCCGGGACTTATTCTTTGTTAGCCCAGTACTTATTCTATCGGTCTCTTTTGCCGAACCGCTAAGTGACGGGGACGTAAACACACCAGCATCGGTTGTCAAGCAACGCTAAGGGGACAAACACAGACACACAAACACACACACACACACACATACATATATATATTCATATATACGACAGGCTTCTTTCAGTTTCCGTCTACCAAATCCACTCACAAGGCATTAGTCTGCCCGGGGCTATAGCAGAAGACACTTGCTCAAGATGCCACGCAGTGGGACTGAACCCGGAACCATGTGGTTGGTTAGCAAGCTACTTACCACACAGCCACTCCTGCGCCTATATATATATATTTTTTTTAATGCGTAACTTTGGATCTTTTCGGTTTGAACGGCAGTTTTTTAACATAATTTCTACGTAACTAAACACTTTTAAACTTCGTATACTGGTAGAATGTGTTTATGAAACATCTTTTTTCTCTTGGCTTTACTGAGAAAATTCTATAGTTTGTAAGATATTGTTGTTGTTTTTTCTTCAATTTCTGCAATTTCAACCAATCAATGACGTGTATTGAGGTAAAAAAAACATTATGTGCCTTATGAATATGTCCCTCGTTTAAGAAACAGATTGGGTTTATTTACATTTGTGAAGAAAATAAGATACCCTCCCCCTCCCCTAAACCTAACCCTAACTAACCCTAACTAACCTTAACCCTAAAACAGATTTAAATGCAATAGATCGATACTAGGGTCATAATTATGGGTGACAATTTCATATGACACCGCTAGAAAAAAACTGCCGTTCAAATCGAAAAGATCCGTAACTTTTAACATATGTTGTACGAAAATTCATTTATATTGTTGTGAATGGTCAGGGACACCTCTATGACCTACTTTGCTGGCTTGGAGACAGAAAGTCTGGAATGCAAAGTTATAATCCTTTGTTTTGGGAAGAGTAATGGCTTTTGGAAGGACCCCCTACCCTTTTGCCGGTCAAGGAAAGTTCGTTCTAAACACCCCTTAAAAGGAAGGGCTGAGAAAGACAGATTAAGGAATCTGGGAGCTGTCATGAGAGAGTGACAGTGACAGCGTAGAGGAGGACAGACAGATGGTATTGCAGAGCTAGGAGAGAGAGAGTGACAGTGACAGCGTCGATGAGGACAGGCACATAGGACTAAGCGGCGATAGAGAGAGTATTAGAGCTAAGAGAGATTGGGGGTGGTGACAGAGCAAGAGGTTTTGGCAGTCGGTATTTGGAATTCAGGGCAAGCGGTTGGCAAGTTGGATTTAGCGGCCAGGATTTGGTATTCAGGGCAAGCAGGTTAGCAAGTTGGATTTAGCAGTGCTGAGAGAGATGAGGTACAATATGAGACACTGGCTATTATAGTAGGAACTAAGGTACGTGAATTGTGTATTGATATGTGAAGAAAAAGAAGGAAAAAGACTCGATATAAAGAGACTGTAAAAGAAATGAGACAGTGAAAAGAACAATGTGAATGTGTAAAGACATTGTGTACAGAGTTGTGTTAAGGCAAAAGAGAACTGTGTAATGAACATTGAACTGTTAGGCCTTTAATGTCCTTTGAACTGTAACTTTAATGTGATTTGAAACAGAACTGTTGTCTCCGGACGTGTACTCTTGAAATGCTGTTGTTATTGCATTTGATGTGTTGTTACCTGCATGTTTAAATGCTTTGATCTGTGGTATACCTGTATGATGTATTGAGTTGTTGTTTAATTCGACATGTCCTCTTTAAATGTATCTGATATGTATTTGATGTTGTAACAATTAATAGTCATATAAACTAGTACGTTAAATGTGAGCCAGTTGCCTTCTTTGTGTCTCTCTCGATTGCCTCTGTGTCTTCTTGCGGCTGCTGTTGTGGTTGTTGTTGTCTGTCTCTCTCCTCTCCGAGTTTCCGTGGCGAACATTCACTGATCGGTCGGGCCTGTGCGAGGGATTCCGTAACAGCTTTCGTTCGACTGAGGTCCCCTCGTAACAATATTAACCATAGAAAATATATGCAGTGAATGTATATTGAATAAAATGTGTATGAGTGATGCGTGTATGTTTCACCGTAACAGCTTTATATATACGTTATAAGTGCATGCAGCACTGATTATTGACAAATATATTTTTATATATTTATGCGCCCTTTTCAAGCCTAGCCAGGCTCATGGGCCCGGTTTCCCGGTTTCTGTAGCGTATGTGTTCCCCACTCACTCTTTCTTTCGGAGTGACCCCGCAGCCGACGCTCTCTCAATCCTGCTCCAGAGCGTCGGCTGCGGGGTCACTCCGAAAAGCTCTATCTACGACGATTTCATCTCAATCGAAGGAGAGGGGCTTTCTCCGTCCGGGTTGCGGATCCGTGGAATAAGCTGCCGGACGAGATAGTGAAGATGCCGACGACCGCTCGGTTCAAACTCTCCCTTGACCAAAAGTGGCCTGAACTCTTTACATGAACACCACCCTGTACATAACTCCATGTCCCCCTACATGGCCTTGCTTTTTGCTTTTTGAGCCAAAAATTTAACTTAACTAACTTCCTGTTTCTTGTCCCCGACTTCTTACGCAACCGCTGAGCCTGGATGCGCATTCATCCATCCGTCGATGCTCTCGGTGTCGGGGGTTGACCTGCTTTCTCTTCTGCGGGTCTTACGAATAGCAACGGACCACGTTTCGGACTTCTCCCATCTTGCGAGCTCTGGGACGAAGACCGTTCGCTCAGCATCAACATCAACATCATTATTAACAGCAAACTACAGCTTGCTAACTGAGACTGGACATTCCTTTACAATTTCTTCTCATCCATTCTTGTGGACTTATTGAATCACTTCATTCTTTCTTTCTTTTTTAACATTTATATTTCTATCTTCTCTGTCACTTCCCCGTCTTCAAGTAAAATTTTACCAGAATTTATTAATTTTTGATAAACAAATTCCTTTGCAGGTGATTCGTCAAATTTTCCCTGTTTTAATTATACTATACTAGCATTATGACCCAGTGCACGCATATACAGCTGCGTGCGTGCGTGCGCACATACACGCGAGTACTGTCCAAATCTCCGACCAATCACATACAGCTAGCAAGCTTTCAATTGGCGCATCAAGTTTCGGGCATTTTGATTGGGTTTTGGATAGAAAATTCACAAAAAAGTCACTTCTATTGATTTTTTAATGGCTTTGCGGGGTGACTGGGGAAATGTAAAGATGTGCACGACCACCCTTGGACGGTTTTGAATGACCATAGAAAGTGCGAGCCCTCTAACTGAAAAATTGTTGATTTCTATAAAAGACATGCACACACACACACACACACACACACACACATATATATATGTATATATGTATATATATATATATATATATATATGTATGTGTGTGTGTGTGTTTGTGTGTCTGTGTTTGTCCCCGTAGCATTGCTTGACAACCGATGCTGGTGTGTGTTTACGTCCCCGTCACTTAGCGCTTCGGCAAAAGAGACCGACAGAATAAGTACTGGGCTTACAAAGAATAAGTCCCGGGGTCGATTTGCTCGACTACAGGCGGTGCTCCAGCATGGCCGCAGTCAAATGACTGAAACAAGTAAAAGAGTAAAAGAGAAAAAGAAAGAGTGTCTTAACTGCTTTATTCCCGCTGGACAAAGTAATGCACTGGAAGGCATAGTATTTATTCATTAACAGCAAGCTACATCATGCGTTGATTAGTACTGATCCCCTAGACCCTTAGCGTGCCCAGACACCTGTTGTGTGTGTGTCAATGCCTTAAGAAGATACTGTATACTCTGCGAAGCAATTCATACATTGGATACTCTCACTGCCAATACTTCCTTGGTTCCATTTTGAGGTAGCTTCATGCATTGTGATTGACTATTTTTCTAGTCATTACATTACGCATGTGCCTCATTATTTTGCTCAGTTATGTCATGAATGACAGAGCCATCGATATTAATATGCTTAGTATAATGTTACCGACATCTGTGACGCGGTACGAAACATCAAATCAGTCTATTTGCACACAGAAATTATAATAAGTAAGCTACATGTAACCATTTTGTTGATTGTAGAACTGTGATTATAACTTTTAGCTTTTCTCCTGTTACATTCTGTGGCTGGAAATCTTTATATATAAAAGTGAGGTTGTGTGCTGTCTGTCTCCTACGATTTAGATTCCTAACTACTCCCACATTTTGCGGTGCAGTTTAACCAAAACCGGGTATCTTATAGTCGTGATTCATATCGAGCCCTTCTGGGTATTAGCGCGCGGCTACGATGAGTCTACGACTTTAAAAAAAATTTACCATCAATTTTTCCCATTTTTAATACATTTTTGGCATATATAAGGGAAGTAACTCTCTAAAAATTTATTATTAAATCTCAGAACGTAAAAAGCTACAGTAACACCCCCCCCCCTTCGTGGTTAGCCATATTGAGATGGCTATTATACTTTACATCTCTAAAAATGCTTATATAGTTATTTCCCTTACAAACCCGAGCAATGCCGGGCGATACTGCTAGTATAGATATACTGCAGTAATACTGTTACTGGACAATATAGTAGTTCAAGAATTACTTTTGCTCAATATTTTAGATATTTCATATTTTAAAATGTATTTCTTTATAACATTTCTTTTACTTATTCTAGGTGTGGTTGGTGGACAGCACTATGACTCTACTGGTGGCGGAAGTAATCTCTTATGTCTTCCTAACGATCCGATTTGGGCTAATTTCACTACAGATCTTGAAGTAGCTGCTACCATTTATGGCAGTGAATATCAAATAGCAACTTATAACGTTAAAAATAGACTCTTTTCTTTTGCTAATGCTAAAACACTTCATGATCACAACGTTCCGTGTGCTGTCTGTTTGACACGACAACCTGCTGTTGTTATGATGTTACCAGCCAGGACACAGTGTTACGCTGGTTGGACAGCTGAGTATTCGGGATATTTGATGACCGAGCATAACGGACATAAGGGCAGACATGAATATGTGTGCGTGGACAATGCACCAGAAGCTGATCCAGCAGGTTACAGAAACGATGATGGGACTTTATTGTATTTCGTTCAGGCTGTTTGTGGTTCATTGCCATGTCCACCGTATGTCAATGGCCAAGAATTAACCTGCGTTGTGTGCAGTAAGTATTAAATAGAACACAATTGAGCCCATTTCAATTTGAAAATATATGTGTAAATTGCATGTGATAATACGTAAAAACATAATTTTGTTTCATAATATTTTATTGAAGCATATTTTTTAAATAAGTTGCAGTATAATTTTTAGAAAAATATTCGAAACGAGAGGGATGTTCAAGAAGAACAATGTAAACCTCAGCGAATAATTCTTGAAAAACATTATATGGGTTTAGTTTATCGTAATACATTTATATATAGGAAATAAAATTATATATTGTCATCTGTCTGAGTTTTTAACTTTTGTTTCCAGAAATAAATTCCTAAACTAGCCATATGTCTACTCTTAACCTTCTCAGGTTTCCCTTCATTAAAAGGTAGGTAAAATTTAGACAGAGCCATTTCCATTTGGTCGATCTTATGAAACATTTGTAGCTCAAGGAATTGGTACTTATTCAGAGCAGAACACATTAGAACTACTGGTTAGTCGTGCATCATTAAATATCAGATTCTAAAATTAGTTGGGAACGACAGGTAACTTCTAATGAAATGTTCCATGAATTAGCTCATCATACACAAGAAGAGCATATGACAACTGAACTTCCTCAAAATGTATATAACTCCGTTTTTATGGCATAATGAAGATAAATCTTTATATATAAAAGTGAAGTTGTGTGTCTGTCTCCTACGATTTAGATTCCTAACTACTCCCACATTTTGCGGTGCAGTTTAACCAAAACCGGGTATCTTATAGTCGTGATTCATGTCGAGCCCTTCTGGGTATTAGCGCGCGTCTACGATGAGTCTACGATTTAAAAAAAATTTACCATCATTTTTTTTCCATTTTAATGCATTTTTTCGCTATTATATAAGGGAAGTAACTCTCTAAAAATGTCTACGATGAGTCAACGATTTTTAAAAAAATTTACCATCATTTTTTTTCCATTTTTAATGCATTTTTTTCCTATTTTTTGGCTATAACTCTAAAAATGCTTATATAGTTATTTCCCTTACAAACCCGAGCAACGCCGGGCGATACTGCTAGTTAGTTCTAAAAAGGTTAATTCTTAACTCTACAGCTTCAAACATAACCCTTTCCAAATCCATTGATCTAACAAACGGAACTCAGAAAAAGTATAACGGCTTCGGCAACAGCAAAACTCCCACACGTATTCTAACTGACATCGACATCAGAAGATTTCGATTCGATCCCTCACTTATTAACTTACACAACATAAAAATTGCGGCAAAGCTGCATGATAGCGGCGTCTGACGTGACATCCAGACCATTATATAATTTCTTAAGGCAGCGAGCTGGCAGAAACGTTAGCACGCCGGGCGAAATGCGTAGCCGTATTTCGTCTGCCGTTGCGTTCTGGGTTCAAATTCCGCCGAGGTCGACTTTGCCTTTCATCCTTTCGGAGTCGATAAATTAAGTACCAGTTACGCACTGGTGTTATCGACTTAATCCGTTTGTCTATCCTTGTTTGTCCCCTCTGTGTTTAGCCCCTTGTGGATAGTAAAGAAATATATATAACTTCTTTGACATTGCGTTTTTATTTTTCATTTCCTTTTTATTTTGACATGCCTATTGCTTTCGTATTCTTCTCTTCCGTTTTACGAATTCAGTGTGCACATGCGCATTGCGTGTTCATACTTCTCTTTCTGATTTCTACTCAAAACTGTTTATAGATCACAACCATCTCACGAACCAGCGGTCGTGAGGAGCGCGTCACGCTTCGATGGTTGAGACAAAATACTCAACATCACCTAAAAAAAAACAATAAGAAATGCTGGCTATCAAAATTATCCTTCTGGCCGCCAAACCTATGTCATTCCCAAGAACAATATTTCTAGAACCTGCAATGCCTCGTAAAAGATAAAAGGTTTCTCCTTCCCATCTACTCTGATTTCTACTCAAAACTGTTTATAGATCACAACCATCTCACGAACCAGCGGTCGTGAGGAGCGCGCCACGCTTCTATGGTTGTGACAAAATACTCAACATCACCTAAAAAAAAACAATAAGAAATGCTGGTTATCAAAATTATCCTTCTGGCCGCCAAACCTATGTCATTCCCAAGAACAATATTTCTAGAACCTGCAATGCCTCGTAAAAGATAAAAGGTTTCTCCTTCCCATCTACTCTTTTCAAACATCACATCAGCCTTCCTTCATCTAAAACAACATACAAACAACCTCGTACGCGGAGGATATAACACTCACACATTAACACTATCCTTTAGACACTGTTGCATAAGTACTTAAACATCTACTGAAATAAAGAAATATAATTCCAGTTCGATAAATTTAAAGAAGCAGCAATCACAGCAACAGCAGGGGACATCACGCATTCAACAACATAAATATACCACACTCACTGAAAATAAATAGCCTTGGGGTTACATACATTTCCAATACAACATTTAGATCCATCGAGAGCTATACCAGTCCTATCTAAGTCGTCAAAATTTCCGCGGCATACCATAAACTAAAAGAAAAATCAACTAGGCACAGGAGTGTCTGTGTGGTACGTAGCTTGCTAACCAACCACATGGTTCCGGGTTCAGTCCCACTGAGTGGCATCTTGGGCAAGTGTCTTCTGCTATAGCCTCGGGCCGACCAAAGCCTTGTGAGTGAATTTGGTAGACGGAAACTGAAAAAAGCCTGTCGTATATATGTGTGTGTGTGTATATATATATATATATATATATATATATATATATATATATCTTTATATATAAAAGAGAGGTTGTGTGCTGTCTGTCTCCTACGATTTAGATTCCTAACTACTCCCACATTTTGCGGTGCAGTTTAAACCAAAACCGGGTATCTTATAGTCGTGATTCATATCGAGCCCGTCTGGGTATTAGCGCGCGTCTACGATGAGTACGATTTTTTAAAAAAATTACCATCAATTTTGTCATTTTTAATGCATTTTTGGCATATATAAGGGAAGTAACTCTCTAAAAATTTATTATTAAATCTCAGAACGTAAAAAGCTACAGTAACATCACCCCACCTTTGTGGTTAGCCATATTAAGATGGCTATTATACGTTACATCTCTAAAAATGCTTATATATTTATTTCCCTTACAAACCTGAGCAACGCCGGGTGATACTGCTAGTATATATATATGTATATATATAGGCGTAGGAGTGGCTGTGTGGTAAGTAGCTTGCTAACCAACCACATGGTCCGGGTTCAGTCCCACCGCGTGGCACCTTGGGCAAGTGTCTTCTACTATAGCCCCGGGCTGACCAATGCCTTGTGAGTGGATTTGGTAGACGGAAACTGAAAGAAGCCTGTCGTATATATGCATATATATATTATATATATATATATATATATATGTAATATATATATGCATATATATATATATATATGCATATATATATATATATATATATATGCATATATATATTATATATATGCATATATATATATATATATATATATATATATATATATATATATACATATATATGTATGTATGTTTGTGTGTCTGTGTTTGTCCCTCTAGCATTGCTTGACAACCGACGTTGGTGTGTTTACGTCCCCGTCACTTAGCGGTTCGGCAAAAAGAGACCGATAGAATAAGTACTGGGCTAACAAAGAATAAGTCCCGGGGTCGATTTGCTCGACTAAAGGCGGTGCTCCAGCATGGCCGCAGTCAAATGATTGAAACAAGTAAAAATAGTAAAAGAGAGTAAGCAGTGCATTGCACCCTGCAACTGGTTGTGCACAGATCACACGCACACATATAACGAAGCATATACGTCAAAAATTAAAGACAACGTCGATGTGTGATCCGCATAGTTTTATACTGTAGTCAGTTTTAATTTACATTGTCGTTGTCACCACATCAAAGACTACCTCCTGACATGCAGACAACATCCCAGAGCATCCTTATAAAAACATCATAAACACTCTCTTTTCCCATTCAACCTGAACAAGCATACAACACAAGGATACATGCACAAGTAATAGCAACGTTAATAAAGGCGGTGAGCTGGCAGAAACGTTAGCACGCCAGAGGAAATGCGTAGCCGTATTTCGTCTGCCGTTACGTTCTGGGTTCAAATTCCGCCGAGATCGACTTTGCCTTTCATCCTTTCGTGGTTGATAAATTAAGTACCAGTTACGCACTGGGGTCGATATAATCGACTTAATCCGTTTGTCTGTCCTTGTTTGTCCCCTCTGTGTTTAGCCTCTTGTGGGTAGTAAAGAAATAGGTATTTCGTCTGCCGCTACGTTCTGAGTCCAAATTCCGCCGAGATCGACTTTGCCTTTCATCCTTTCGTGGTTGATAAATTAAGTACCAGTTACGCACTGGGGTCGATATAATCGACTTAATCCGTTTGTCTGTCCTTGTTTGTCCCCTCTGTGTTTAGCCTCTTGTGGGTAGTAAAGAAATAGGTATTTCGTCTGCCGCTACGTTCTGAGTCCAAATTCCGCCGAGGTCGACTTTGCCTTTCATCCTTTCGGGGTCGATTAAATAAGTACCAGTTACGCACTGGGGTCGATATAATCGACTTAATCAGTATTTCGGTCCTTGTTTGTCCCCTATGTGTTTAGCCCCTTGTGGGTAGTAAAAAAATAGGTATTTCGTCTGCCGTTACGTTCTGAGTTCAAATTCCGCCGAGGTCGACTTTGCCTTTCATCCTTTCGGGGTCGATTAAATAAGTACTCCCACACGTATTCTAACTGACATCGACATCAGAAGATTTCGATTCGATTCCTCACTTATAATCGACTTATAATCGACTTAATCCGTTTGTCTATCCTTGTTTGTCCCTTCTGTGTGTAGCCCCTTGTGGGTAGTATAAAATTTAGTAACAACGTTAGTAACTTCATTGGCCATCAGACAGTGTTGAGATGCCTATCATTAACAATTGCGAAAGTACAGCAACAGTTATACTCGCATAGAGTCCGCTTTGCATTCCTATAATGCAGTCATCACCAAATTCTACGGTCATACAGAAATAGTTTGCACAGTGGAAAGAGTGTTATATGTCCACTGAGCCCAATAGCGATCCGTCAGAGGATGTCGGAATGACGAGTTTGTCATCGGCAACGAGGACATGAGGTGGAAACATGATATGCTAGCTAGAACAATAGGGAATATGGTAAAAGGGAAAAAGAATCAAAGCAAATTACGATAAACATATTGAAATAATTAGATCTCTTTTATACTCTTTTACTCTTTTATTTGTTTCGGTCATTTGACTGCGGCCATGCTGGAGCACCGCCTTTAATCGAGCAACTCGACCCCGGGACTTATTCTTTTGCAAGCCCAGTTCTTATTCTATCGGTCTCTTTTGCCGAACCGGTAAGTAACGGGGACATAAACACACCAGCATCGGTTGTCAAGCAATGCCAGGGGGACAAACACAGACACACAAACACACACACGCATATATATATAATATATATATATATATATATATACATATATACGACGGGCTTCTTTCAGTTTCCGTCTACCAAATCCACTCACAAGGCTTTGGTTGGCCCGAGGCTATAGTAGAAGACACTTGCCCAAGGTGCCACGCAGTGGGACTGAACCCAGAACCATGTGGTTGGTAAACAAGCTACTTACCACACAGCCACTCCTGCGCCTATAGATCGATAAAAAAATTATGTGGAAAATTAAATGCAACCAAATTAAATCATATCCGACCTGACGGTGTTGCCTGGAACCACAAATTAAAGACAAACTCTGTAATGGAACGACAGTGCACGATTTATGTTAATGAGGTAAAGAAAATACAGGAGAAAAACATAATGGACCATTGAATGTGAGTTTGCCGATCCAGTACCCAAAAATCACTCACAGCTTTCTATTATTATGGATGGAAGCACTCCGTCGGTTACGAGGACGAGGGTTCCGGTTGATCCGATCAACGGAACAGCCTGCTCGTGAAATTAACGTGTGAGTGGCTGAGCACTCCACAGACACGTGTATCCTTAACGTAGTTCTCGGGGACACAGAGAGTGACAAGGCCGGCCCTTTGAAATACAGGTACAACAGAAACAGGAAGTAAGAGTGAGATAAAGTTGTGGTGAAAGAGTACAGCAGGGATCACCACCATCCCCTGCCGGAGCCTCGTGGAGCTCTTAGGTGTTTTCGCTCAATAAACACTCACAACGCCCGGTCTGGGAATCGAAACCGTGATCCTACGACCGCGAGTCCGCTGCCCTAACCACTGAGCCATTGCGCCTCCTCTATTATTATAATGCCGGAATAAAGCGGCGAGCTGGCAGAACCGTTATCACGCTGGGCGGAATGCGTAGCCGTATTTCGTCCGTCTTTATGTTCTGAGTTCAAATTCAACCGAGTCCGACTTTGCCGTTCATCCTTTCAAGGTCGATGAAAAGAGTACCAGTCAAGCACTGGGGTTGATGTAATCGACTGTCCCCCTCCCCGAAAGAGTTTCTGACCTTGTGCCTATAGTAGAGAAGATTATTATAGTGCCAGAATATGAGGCAGCTGCTTGGATCTGAAAGTAGACTCGTGGAGAAAGAACTTCTCTCTATGATCCATATGCTACAGATGAACAGAATATGTGGGACGATAAACATTTGTAAGATATTAAAATTTAAAGAATTAATAGCCGCATGGAGACTGATGACAGATCGATCCATCGATCCATCCATCCATCCATCCGCCCATCCACACATCCATTCACCCATCCACCCATCCATCCATCCATCCATCCGTCCATCCGTCCATCCATCCATCCAATATAGGATAAAAAAACTTTTTACCAAAAAAAAATTCCATCAAAGGAGCCAGCATATTAAAATACCTTTAAAGGTGAAAATTTAAAGGTGAAAATTTAAAGGTGAAAATTTAAAGGTGAAAACAAGGGCAAAAGAAAAATGATTTCTCTGCCAATATGCTGAGAATAGACTTTAAACGTCAATCACCACATTACAATATACATTCACTAAAAATACACGTCGAGCTGAAATCGAGGAAAGCAAGCCAACAGAATTTATTTTTTAAATTCGTTATCTTTGTATTGAATCAATTTCGGGATTAATCCCACGGATTTTTCCCTCTTCAGTAGAGAATACGATAAGAAATAAATGAAATACTTACAAGCACCCATGGAAAAAAGCAGAAGCAAGAGTCATGAGTACCCGTAAGTACACCAAATGACTGGTAACCACTCAAAGTTGTGGTTCGTGACCGGTCACACGTGTGCTGAGGCTGGCTAAA
>NC_043014.1:6061919-6074271 GCF_006345805.1 Octopus sinensis
TTTAATAAAAAAAACTAAAGCAATTGAAAATAATTTAAACAATTAACATACAAAATAATTCTATAATTTTTATACACACGCTTTCCGTAACACACGCTTTCCATATACATACGGAAAGCATGTGTATAAAATTATAGAATTATTTTGTATGTTAATTGTTTAAATTATTTTCCATTGCTTTAGTTTTTTTTACACGCGTAACAATTAAATTAATTTAACAATTAAGAAAAGAAAAATTTACGTTTAGAGTTAGGGTTAGGGGAGGGTTAGTTACAGGATGTCTCAGTTTTAGACGCAGCAAATGATTTTACCTAAATGGAGGTAATTGATTGGTTAAAATTGCCAAAATGCTCGGATTTTCAGACGAAAAATCTTACAAACCATAGAATTTTCTCAATAAAACCAAGAGAAAATGATGTTTTATAAACACATTCTACCAGTATACGAAGTTTAAAAGTGTTTAGTTAACTAGAAATTGTGTTGACATCTGCCGTTCAAAAGGAAAAGATCCGAATCGCCCAATTTGAATAGTCCACCCTAAAGGCTTTACTTTTGTGTGCCAGACTTATTTGGAGACCTTTTACCAAACATTTACGATAACTCGCAACAGAACAGGACGATTTCTTGTTCAATGAGTCGAGGAGCGTTGGCATTGCTAAAAAAGGATCCAAGCAAAGAGGATCACATTGACAAACTTTCGGCCGATAAACCTGCTAAATGTAAACATCAAAATTTTTGCTAATGTATTAACAAAAGGCGTTTGTCGTTGATGGCCTGATTAATGATAGCAAACATGCACCATCCCAAACAGTTTTACCTACAACAACCTTCACCTCATGCGATACATCGTAGAAAGAGTCGGTAAGGATGCCGGCATGGTGGGGATTAGATCAATCGAAAGCTTTAAAGCTTTCAAGATCATTTTAGCTCAATCGAAAGATTTAAATAGAGTCAAGCATCAATATTCGGCGGCTGTTCTCGCGACAGGTTCTTTTGATCCCGTTTCTGAGGTTGGATTGCAACAATATACAGTGTCCTCTGCTCAGCCGTTAAAGTGCATGGTCGCCAATCGGAAGACAGGACCGTAATTTCGGGTACTAGACACATCGAGATAATCGGTACTGCTCTAAGGAACTGAGATGGTTACAGAAGCAACAATCAACCAAGAAAAGTCAGTGGCCCACCAGCTCGGCAGCTGGAGATGCAAGTCTATGCCGTCCATCAGCCAGGAGAAAGGAGGAAAAGTTGAAAAGATGGAAAGCATGGTTAGTGTCGTGGATGTGGGAGGTGGGGGAAGCCACTAGGAGGAGCAAGGGCCGAAGGACACGGGCGAAGTATTTAGAGGCGGCGAGCTGGCAGAAGCGTTAGCACGCCGGGCGAAATGTTTAGCGGTATTTCGTCTGCCGTTATGTGCTGAGTTCAAATTCCGCCGAGGTTGACTTTGCCTTTCTTCCTTTCGGGGTCGATAAATTAAGTACCAGTTACGCACTAGAGTCGATATAATCGACTTAATCCATTTGTCTGTCTTTGTTTGTCCCCTCTATGTTTAGCCCCTTGTGGGTAATAAAGAAATAGGTATTTTGTCTGCCGCTATGTTCTGAGTTCAAATTCCGCCGAGGTCGACTTTGCCTTTCATCCTTTCGGGGTCGATAAATTAAGTACCAGTTACGCACTAGAGTCGATATAATTGACTTAATCCATTTGTCTGTCTTTGTTTGTCCCCTCTATGTTTAGCCCCTTGTGGGTAGTAAAGAAATAGGTATTTCGTCTGCCGCTACGTTCTGAGTTCAAATTCCGCCGAGGTCGACGTTGCCTTTCTTCCTTTCGGGGTCGATGAATAAAGTACCAGTTACGCACTGGGGTCGATATAATCGACTTAATCCATTTGTCTGTCTTTGTTTGTCCCCTCTGTGTTTAGCCCCTTGTGGGTAGTAAAAAAATAGGTATTTAGAGATCAGATCCATGGGGCAGTTACAGGTGGAGACAACGGGGCAGCCAGGGTTGTTGGGCTTGAAAAATTTTAGGAAGGAAGTAAAGGGTGGGGGTGCACACAATGAAGGTGGGGGAAGTAGGGGTGAGAAAGAAGAGGAGATGAGGGCATGGATAGTGGAGGACACAGTCTATTGGTAAACAAGCATGGAGTTGGAGGGCTGAGGACAACAGAGGGTCTCTATTATAATGTGATATAATAGTTTCACAATTGCATGGGTTCACTTTCAATGTATATATGTTAATAGTTTCATTTATATTAGTTTAACTATGTGTATATGTAATGTATACGTTTATGTATGCATATGTATGTATATGTATGTGTGTGTATATATATGTATGTATATATATATGTATGTATGTGTATTTATATATGTGTATATATACATATATATGGATATATGTGCGTGTGTGCATATATATGTATATATATGTATATATATGTATATATATATATATGTATGTATATATATATATATATATATATATATATATGTATATGCATGTATATATGTGTATGCATATATGTGTTTATATATATATATATATATATGTATGTATGTGTGTGTGTATGTGCATGTGTGCATATATATGTATATGTATATGTATATATATACATATATATGTACATATATACATATATATATGTATATTTATATATATGTATATGTGTATAGATATGTATATGTATATATACATGTATATGCATATATATGTGTGTATATATATATGTGTATATATATAATATGTATATTGATATGTATATGTATATATAGGCATATATACATGTGTGTACGTATGTGTATATATATATATATATATATATATTATATATATTATATATATTATATATATTCATATAGGCGTGGGCATGGCTGTGTGTGTTAAGAAGCTTGGTTCCTGACCACGTGTTTCTGGGTTCAGTCTCACTGGCACCTTGCGTGTCTTTTACTATAGCCTTGGGCCAGCCAAAGCTATGTCAGTGGATTTGGTAGACAGAAACTCAAAGGAGTCCATCGTATATATGTATATGTTTGTGTGTTTACATCCCTGTAATTTAACAGTTCGGCAAAAGAGACTGATAGAATAAGTACTAGGAAAGAATAAGTCCTGGGATCGATTTGTTCGACTAAAGGCAATGCTCCAGCATGACACCAGTCAAATGACTGAAACAAATAAAAGTATATATATATATATATATATATCTGGCACCTGTGCAGGTGGCACGTAAAAGGCACCCACTAAACTCGCGGAGTGGTTGGCGTTAGGAAGGGCATCCAGCCGTAGAAACTCTGCTAGATCAGACTGGAGCCTGGAGCAGCCCCTGGCTTCCCAGACCCCGGACGAACTGTCCAACCCGTGCTAGCGCGGAAAACGGACGTTAAACGATGATGATGATGATGATGATGATGATATAGGCGCAGGAGTGGCTGTGTGGCAAATAGCTTGTATATATTGTATGTATATATGCATATATTTATATCTATATGCAGTTTAATGCCGGAAAATTCCAAGCCCTGTGCTACCAGCACCCAAAACTGAATATAAAACTTACAGGGTACACTGGCCCACAGGGAATTACAATCCCAGAGCTATATATATATAGCTGTAGTGAACCACAATACATTTGTTGCTATGTATCTATAAAACTCTTCTGCTACAATAGTGGCAGCATGGAATTCTTTCATTCTCTAGTTCTGATGAAATATTTGCAAAAATTATAATGGAGTATCCTGTGTGTAGAAAACATATTTTTTTATATCCGAAGATAGCAATGTATTTCAAACTGACATAATGCTTGCATTGTTCAATTAAATGGAGCTGCCTGAAACGCTCGTAGTGCACTAATATATGTTGATATCCTTGTCTCTTATTTGCTTTTCATTATCTTTATTTCGAGCTGTGTGGATAATACCAGACTAACTTGGTGCCTCAACTTAATCTTAATTATTCATATATCATCATCATCATCATCGTTTAACGTCCGCTTTCCATGCTAGCATGGGTTGGACGGTTTTGACTGAGGGCTAGCGAACCAGATGACTGTACCAGGCTCCAATCTTGATCTGGCAGAGTGTCTACAGCTGGATGCCCTTCCTAACGCCAACCACTCTGAGAGTATAGTGGGTTCTTTTTACGTGCCACCGGCACGGAGGCCAGTGAAGCAGTACTGGCAATGATCTCGCTCAAATCTTTTTACACGTGCCACTGGTACAGGTGCCAGTGAAGCGACATTGGTAACGAACACGCTCGAATGGTGCCCTTTTACGTGCCACAGGTACGGAAACACACACACAAATATACATGCACAAATAATAAATAGATAGATAGATATACCTACACACATACACGCAAACATGCATATTATATACACATTTTATTTTTATATTTGTTTACCTAGGATTCTTGATGTGAAATCCTGACTTAAAACATATTTTTACATCTTGCAGTGTAAGTGGTCATTAAATATACATAAATATACATAAGAGTGGCCATTAAATATACATGGGCTGGACCTATACTGCTTGTGGTAAGTAGCTTGCTAACCAACCACATGGTTCAGGGTTAAGTCCCACTGCGTGGCATCTTGGGCAAGTGTCTTCTGCTATAGCCCCGGGCCAACCAATGCCTTGTGAGTGGATTTGGTAGACAGAAACTGAAAGAAGCCTGTCGCATATATATATATATGTGTGTGTGTGTGTGTGTGTTTGTGTGAGTGTGTTTGTCCCCCTAGCATTGCTTGACAACTGATGCTGGTGTGTTTGCGTCCCTGTAACTTAGCGGTTTGGCAAAAGAGACTGATAGAATAAGTACTGGGCTTACAAAGAATAAGTCCCGGGGTAATTTGCTCGACTAAAGGCGGTGCTCCAGCATGGCCGCAGTCAAATGACTGAAACAAGTAAAAGAGTAAAAAGAGAGTAGTTAAACAATAGCTTAATTAATAATTTGATATCTCAACAAATTGAGTAGTTTGTCAGGGTCTATTCATTACCATTCATGACTTCATGAAAGACAGGTCTTTCATTCTTCAGGTCAATTATGATGTATCCAGACTCTCTTTACTCTTTTACTTGTTTCAGTCATTTGACTGTGGCCATTGGCCATGCTGGAGCACCGCCTTTAGTCGAGCAAATCGACCCAAGGATTTATTCTTTGTAAGCCTAGTACTTATTCTATCAGTCTCTTAGGTCGAACCGCTAGGTTATGGGGACAAACACAGACACACAAACATATACACACACACACACACATATATACATATATACAATGGGCTTCTTCCAGTTTCCGTCTACCAAATCCACTCACAAGGCTTTGGTCGGCCCAATAATAGGAGACACTTGCCCAAGGTGCCACGCAGTGGGACTGAACCCAGAACCATGTGGTTGGTAAGCAAGCTACTTACCACACAGCCACTTCTGCACCTATACTATATATATATATATATATTTATTCTTTATTTTACATATACATTTTGGAATGTGTGTATTCACACATTAAAGTGTACATAGGGCATGTATGCACATAATGGAGTGCAAACAGGACATATGTGCATGCACAATTTTGCATGTCATTCATTCCAGTAATTCTGGTATTTAGGTGTATCACAGACCAGTACTTCTGTACATCCTTTTCTTTCATTACTCCCAAGGAATTCTAAACCTATCCCTGCATCTCCTTTTCGCCCCAGTGCATCCATGCTGCCAACAAAGCACGCGGAGTTCTGTTTTTGATTCGACGGTCATTCTGAATGCTCACAGCAGCCATATTCCTACCGCTCTATGTCACGCTGGTGAGAGTACGGGATTCAAGCCTCTTCTCCTTATCTCCTCAAAGACATACATTATCTCAAAAGAGTCCAGAAGCTGGCTACCCGCATGGTTCTTGGTCTCAAGCATTTGTCTTATGAAGAAAGGCTGAAGACACTCGACCTTTATTCTCTAGAAAAACGACGACGCCGTTGTGATCTCATTCTTGCTCACAACATCATAAGCGGAAAGTGTAACCTCTCGAAAGAGCTGTTCTTCACCCTGCTCCAGAGCGTCGGCTGTGGGGTCCCTCCAAAAAGCTCTATCTGCGACGATTTCATCTCAATCGAAGGAGAGGGGCTTTCTCCGTCCGGGTTGCGGATCCGTGGAACAAGCTGCCGGACAAGATAGTGAAGATGCCGACGACCGCTCGGTTCAAAGTCTCTCTTGACCAGAAATGGCCTGAACTCTTTGCATGAACATCATCCCTGTACATAACTCCATGTCCCCCTACATGGCCTTGATTTTTGCTTTTTGAGCCAAAAAATTAACTTAACTTAACTTAACAGCACTGGATATATGCTTTGCATTAATTATTCTAACCCTTTTGCATTCTGAGTTCAAATCCCAGAAGGCTCAACTTCCAGTCTTCATAAATGAAATACTAGTCAAGTACTGAAGTTGGTATAATCAACTACTTTTTTCACTCTTATTTCTGACCTTGTACTTGCTTTAGGAACAATTCCTATATGCTTGTAGGTATGTTTAAGAGTGGAAGAAAGTACAGAAGAATTAGCAACAATTTTACCATCACAAGAACTTGAATATATATATATATGTGTGTGTGTGTGTGTGTGTGTGTGTGTGGAGGTGCAATGGCCCAGTTGTTAGGGCAGCGCTCCAGCAGGGGATGGTGGCGATCCCTGCTGTACTCTTTCTTTCACTCTTTCTTCAGTTGGCCTGCTCATTTAGCCAGCAAGGTGGCGTCATTTGAAGGCTAAAACAATGCGAAGCGCATTGTGACCAGCGATATGTAGCAACATCTGATAGCCTGGTCGATCTCGGTGATCACAGTGATATCATCATCATCATCGTTTAACGTCCGCTTTCAATGCTAGCATGGGTTGGACGGTTCAACTGGGGTCTGGGAAGCCCAAAGGCTGTACCAGGCTCCAGTCTGATCTGGCAGAGTTTCTACAGCTGGATGCCCTTCCTAATGCCAGCCACTCCGTGAGTGTAGTGGGTGCTTTTTACGTGCCACCGACACCGGTGCCAGACGAAGCTGGCGAACGGCCACGCTCGGATGGTGCCTTTTACGTGCCACACACACACACACACATATATATATATATCATCATCATCATCATCATCATCATTTAGCGTCCGTTTTCCATGCTAGCATGGGTTGGACGGTTCTACTGGGGTCTGTGAAGCCAGAAGGCTTCATCAGGCCCAGTCAAATCTGGCAGTGTTTCTACGGCTGGATGCCCTTCCTAACGCCAACCACTCCGTGAGTGTAGTGGGTGCTTTTTACGTGCCACCCGCACTGGTGCCAGACAGAGCTGGCAAACGGCCACGAACGGATGGTGCTTTTTATGTGCCACCGGACGAGGGCCAGGCGAGGCTGGCACGGTCGCAAAACGGAAAGTTCTCTTACATGCCACCGGCACTGGTAACACATCTGCAATTTCCATTGATCGATTTCCATTGATCGATTCGATTCTGATCCTCACTTGCCTCAATGGGTCTTCAAAAGCAGAGTTTCGACATGCCACCGGCACTGGTAGCACATCCGCAATTTCCATTGATCGATTTCGATTCTGATCCTCACTTGCCTCAACACGTCTTCACAAGTAGAGTTTTGTGTCCCAAGAAGGGAAGGTATGCATACGTAGGCTGGCTCCATCCCATGTAGAAGGCCACGGGTTGTGGACTCACTTGTCCTGCCGGGTCTTCTCGCGCAGCACACTTCCAGAGGTCTCGGTCTCTAGTCATTTCCTCAGTGAGACCTAAAGTTCGAAGGTCGTGCTTCACCACCTCGTCCTAGGTTTTCCTGGGTCTGCCTCTTCCACAGGTTCCCTCAACTGCTAGGGTGTGGCACTTTTTCACACAACTATCTTCATCCATTCTCGCCACATGACCATACCAGCGCAAACGTCTCTCTTGCACACCACAACTGATGTTTCTTAGGTCCAGCTTTTCTCTCAAGGTACTTACACTCTGCCGAGTGTGAGTACCGGCATTACACATCCATCGGAGCATACTGGCTTCATTTCTAGCGAGCTTACGCATATCCTCAGCAGTCACGGCCCATGTTTCACTGCCATGTAGCATGGCTGTTCGTACACATGCATCATACAGTCTGCCTTTCACTCTGTGCGAGAGGCCTTTTGTCACCAGCAGAGGTAAGAGCTCTCTGAACTTTGCCCAAGCTATTCTTACTCTAGCAGTTACACTTTCAGCACACCCGCCCCCGCTGCTGACTTGGTCACCTAGGTAACGGAAACTATCAACTATTTCTAGTTTTTCTCCCTGGAAAGTGACGGAAGTTGGTCTCAGAGCATTTTCAGTGTTTATTGTTCCTGAGCATCTGCCACATACAAAAACCATCTTCCTAGTTAGCCTTCCTTTGACATTGCTGCATCTCTTATGTGTCCATAGCTTACACTTGGTGCATCTTATAGAGTTTCTACCTACACCTTTTCTACAGATCGAGCAGGGCCATCTACCTGAAGGTGTTTGTGATTTGTCTACCTTCCTACTGATTACGACTTTGGTTTTAGCTAGATTGACTCTGAGGCCCTTCGATTCTAATCCTTGTTTCCACACCTGAAACTTCTCCTCCAGTTCTGATAGCGACTCAGCAATTAGAGCAAGGTCATCAGCATAGAGGAGCTCCCAAGGGCATCCTGTCTTGAATTCCTCCGTTATTGCCTGGAGGACTATGATAAATAGGAGGGGGCTGAGTACTGAGCCTTGGTGGACCCCTACCTCTACCCGGAATTCTTCACTGTACTCATTTCCAACCCTCACCCTACTAGCGGCGTCCCTATACATGGCCCGCACAGCTCTCACTAACCATTCATCTATCCCTAGTTTTCTCATTGCCCACCAGATAAGGGATCGGGGGACCCTGTCGAAGGCTTTCTCCATGTCAACAAAAGCCAGGTACAGGGGCTTATCTTTGGCTAGGTATTTCTCCTGCAGCTGCCTTACCAGGAATATAGCATCAGTAGTACTTTTCCCTGGCACAAACCCAAACTGCATCTCATCTAAACTAACTCTCTCTCTAATTAGTTGGGCTATGACCCTCTCCGTAACCTTCATCACCTGGTCCAACAGCTTGATACCTCTGTAGTTATTTGTATCTAGGGCATCACCTTTACCTTTGTAGCAGTTGACTATTATACTGCTACACCAGTCATTGGGTATGACCCCTTTGTGTATCACCTGATTAACTATATGGGTGACTAGGCTATAGCCGACACTACCAGACATTTTGAGCATCTCTGCAGTGATTCCTGATGGGCCTGGGGCTTTCCTGTCTTCATGCTTCTAATTGCCTTAGCTACCACAGAACTATCAACTCGGATAGCTGGTCCCTCTGTTGGGTCAACATTCGGCAGACTCTCTTTATCCCATTCATTTTCTTCATTCAGCAACCTTTCATAGTGGCATCTCCAAACCTCTCTCTTCGCATCCTCATTTAGCGCAAGTGAACCATCTTCCATGCGAACACACTTCTCTCCTACCACATCACGATTCTCTCTCACACACTGTCTTGCAACACGAAACACCTCCAGTCTTTGGTCCTCACGGCGCAGAACATTGGCAAATTTTTTCTTATCTGCTTCCCTCTGGCTAAATAAACCTGTCTCCTAGCTTCTCTTTTGGCAGTCTGATACAATTCCTGCTACCCCCATTTTCCAGACCTTCCAAGCCTGTCTCTTTTCTCTAATAGCCCTGTCTACAATATGTTCCACCACCACGTTATTCTAGGTCGAGAGGGGACTTGCACCAGCCACAGATCTGGTCAGTGGCTCTCAGCAGGTTGTCCCTTAGAAACGTCCAGCTGTCTTCTACCCCCTGTGATGCTCTATCCCCTTCTACTTCGTCAGAGGCTTCAAGTAATATGTCCCTAAATCTCTGTCCATTTGCAGGATCTTTAAGCTTCCAGATCCTTCTTCTCCATATTTGTCGTCTTCTGGTTGTCCTCCTAGTCCTGATCCTAAAGTCACTAACTGCCAGTCTATGTTGTGGGGTACATTCTTCACCTGGGAAGGTTTTGGCATTTATAAGCAGCCATCTCTCCCTTTGCCTTGTAAGGATGTAGTCAATTTGGCTGGTATGTTGGCCCGATTGGTAAGTGACTAGGTGGCTGGTAGGTTTCCTGAAGTTAGTGTTGCAAATCATAAGATTATTTGCATCGCAGAACTCCAGCAGCCTGGTTCCCTCCTCGTTGCGGGAGCCATAGCCATAGCCTCCATGTACGCCATGGAAGCCCCCAGCATGTCGTCCAACGTGACCATTGAAGTCACCAGCCACAAAGATAAGGTCTTTGTCGTTTGTCAATGAGGTAGTCTGCAGTAGAGTGTCATAGAATCGGTCTTTCTGTCCATCGGGTAGCCCCGACTGAGGAGCATAGGCTGATATAATGGTTGCTAAACTATGATGAAGCACTAATCTAATCTTATATATATATATATGTATATATATACAAGAGAAGGCGCATTGCTGAGTGGTTAGAGCATAGAGCTTATGATCATGAGGTTGTGAGTTTGATTCCCGGACCAGGCTGTGTGTTATGTTCTTGAGCAAGACACTTTATTTCACGTTGCTCCAGTTAACTCAGCTGCAGAAATAAGTTGAGACATCACTGTATCGGCATCAGCCCCTTTGCCTTTCTCTTGGATAACATCAGTGGTGTGGAGAGGGGAGGCCGGTATGCATGGACGACTGCTGGCCTTCCACAAACAATCTTGCCCTGACTTGTGCCTCAGAGGGTAACTTTCTAGGTGCAATTCTATGGTCATTTATGACCAAAGGGGATCCCGTCCTGGCGAGCTGGTAGAAACGTTAGCACGCCGGGTGACATGCGTAGCTGTATTCCATCTGCCGTTACGTTCTGAGTTCAAATTTCACCGAGGTCGACTTTGCCTTTCATCCTTTCGAGGTCGATAAATTAAGTACCAGTTACGCACTAGGGTCGATGTAATCGACTTAATCCCTTTGTCTGTCCTTGTTTGTCCCCTCTGTGTTTAGCCTCTTGTGGGTAGTAAAGAAATAGGTATTTCGTCTGTCGTTACGTTCTGAGTTCAAATTCCGCCGAGGTCAATTTTGCCTTTCATCCTTTCGGGATCGATAACTTAAGTACCAGTTACGCACTGGGCTCGATATAATCGACTTAATCCCTTTGTCTGTCCTTGTTCGTCCCCTCTGTGTTTAGCCCCTTGTGGGTAGTAAAGAAATATATATATATATACATACGCATCATCATCATCATCATCAATGTCCATTGACAATGCTGGCATTGGTGGGATGGTTTGATCAGGGCTGGTAAGCTGAGGGGCTGCACCAGACTCCAGTCTGATTTGGCATAGTCTCTACAGCTGGATGCCCTTCCTAATGCCAACCACTCCAAGGGTATGGTGGATGCTTTTGCGTGCCACCAGCATGGGTACCAGCTGCATGACACCAGTATCTGCCACAACTACAATTTCAATTGGTTCAATGGGTCTTCTAGTCGTACCACTTTATGTATTATTCACATACACTACACACACATATATGCTTGTGTTCATGTGTGTGCTTCAGTGTATAGACATGTGTGCTCATGCATGCATACAAATCTGTGTGTGTGTATTATATATATATATATATTATTATATATATATTTACATGTATATGTATACATATATATATATACATATATATAAAAGATATACATATATATTCTACAATATATATACATATACATAACATATACATTACATACATATACATACATATATATATACATATATATATACATATACATATATATACATATACACATATATCCTCACCATTACGATTCTATAATTTAAATTCCCAATTCAATTTCAACTCCCGTTCGATGTCCGCAGCAAGTTCTTAAAAATTTATCTTACTATTTTATTCGTGTTAACGTTTCTTCATACATTGTACGAAAATTTAACCTTTTAGGCTACTTTCAAGCCTTCGCCATAACTTGATTTATCTTTCTATCTCTCTCTCTACAAAATTTAACCTTAGGCCAGGCTACCTCAAGCCGTAATCCTATCTCTTCCCATCTCTTCCCATTCTTCCCCATCTTTCAACCATTGGCGGTGCGCCCGCCCCCCCACCCCACCACCAATACCGATGAACACTGTTCTCACCCCCACCACCAATACCGGTGAGCACTGTTCCTCACTCCCACCACCAATACCAGTATACCCTGTCCTCACCATCTACACCGGATACGCCTTACTCATCTACACCGGGTACGCCCTACTCCCTCCTCCTCCCCCCACTACCCCTTCTCCTCATATGCTTTCACTGTGAAAAGACAAGCTGCTAGCGCCATAGCTCATCAACTGCCCACCGATCTTATGCTT